>NC_133326.1:128057668-128320168 GCF_042186555.1 Aquarana catesbeiana
CCTCTTTATGCAAAGTACTCCCAAGCAGCAATGTACCACCACAGAAAAGTGTCTTGGTGGTAATGGGTTTTAAAAAGAACATACCCTACTTGTCGTTTTCTATATTTTTGTTGGTAGAGATACCATACACCCTGTGCTGATACTTTGCCTCGAACACTGATGTGGGAATGAACTTTCAAGCACCATCCTTCATAATGACTTTATTTTTATTTCCCTTTGTTTATATGATTTTTCTGTTTTAGAATTTTTTTTTTCATATACAAAGATAGCAATCTAAGATTTGTTGCTTAATCTTATCCAAGTTATCAACTCTGCTGTGTTAATTGCAGGAGCTGTACATTGCGGTCGGCATCTCAGGCGCTATCCAGCACTTGGCTGGAATGAAGGACAGCAAGGTAAAAATGTATAGTCTAAATGACATCTTGTCTGCCCTGTATGTTTAGATCTTAATCGTACGTTGCAGGACACAGGCTTAATTTTAATAGGCCCTGGGTTATAGGCTGGTATAGTTAGGTGATTGGAAACAGGCAAATCTTTTTAGGACACTCCCCTGGATGCTTTTCCTATGTCCCAGGGCGGGCCATTATTAATTTTTTCAAGGGGCCACATGAGAAACTGGGACTGTTGTTCAGGGAACTGGAAAGGTCCATAAGTATGTTACTCTTTCATGCCTAAGCCTATTTCTGACATTTGTTGCTTACAAGTTAAAATTCATATTTTTTGCTAGAAAATTACTTTGAACCCCCAAACATTATATATATATATATATATATATATATATATATATATATATATATATATATATATATATATATATATATATATATATATATATATATATCCTAGAGAATAAAATGGTGATCATTGCAAAAATTGTATGTCACACTGTATTTGCGCAGAGGTCTTTCAAAGCACTTTTTTGGGTAAAAAGACACTTTCATGAATTAAAAAAAACCTAAACAGTAAAGTTAGCCCAATTTTTTTGTATAATGTGAAAGATGATGTTACACCTTAGATGATGTGTTTTCAATCTGCAGACTATTGTTGCCATAAATAAGGATCCAGAGGCTCCAATTTTCCAGGTGTCAGATTATGGTTTAGTGGCAGATTTATTTAAGGTAAGTCTTTTCCCCCTATGTGTTATCTTTAAATTTATTGTAGAAGTAAGACAGGGCTCCACTGCAGAAATTCTTGTTTTATTAGATTGGGTTTTATGAGAAACTCTTTGCACATAGTACTTGTATGTATTCCACTATACAACATAGATAATTATTACCAACCTACATTTGGTAGTCAGAGTAGTTTGTTTTTGTATCATTGTGTAACTACATGTTGTGCCATAAATAAAAACCTTTAATCTAAAATACTCCTTTTTCCCCATTGTATTCCCCTGCCATCCTTTACTCTTTTTGGTACACCCCATCCTCTGCACCTTTCTTGCCTTGCCTAGAATGACAGCCGGCTGGTCCTGCAGCCTCCTGGGATATCCACACAGGCATCAGCTGAGGTCTATAGTGCTAGAGGAGGAAGGACCAGTCAGTGTGTCATCAGGGGGTTGGCAGCAAGAAGCCAGAAGAGGCATGGGAACAGGCATGGAGTGGCAGGTCATTACAGATTTATGCTGGATTTGCTGGGCATGTTAGTAGATTTATTACAGACAATCCAGCATAAGAGATGAAATGGGATAGAAACAAAATTTGGGCGGGGCGGTGGCTGCCTGAGGTTTCTCCTAAACTGTTTAACAGTTCACCTGTGCCATTTGACCAGCAAGGGATGAGGATACCAAGCAGCATATTTCCACAGATTTTGGTTAAACTAGCAATTGTAGATATCTTGACTCATGCCAGTTCTAAGTGTGAATACCAGTCTTATTGTTGTTCTTTGAACTACTTCCAATGTGTAAATTGAGGCAAAGCATGCAGTGTGTCATTGTTGCCATATCTGTGATCAATTTATACTTGTAGTGTAACCAAGGTAAGACCTGAGGGGAAAGTGTCCCGATGGGGATGCAGATCCAATAAAAAAATTTATATTGGATCCGATCCTTCTCCATTCTATCCAAAAGAAAACCAGTCACAATGGGCCATGAACAAGAATTTTCATCCTGAAAGAGTAATATATTGCATTGCAATATCCACAAGTTCCCCTGCTGGCACTGACATCTCCCCAACTTCATGCTGTTTTGGGGTTTTCGGATGGTGTCAGATGACCTCAAGTACAGGAGTTAATCATGGCAGCCAGAAAATGCTGGGATTGTATATCGAGCTGTGCAGCGCAGTGTAGAGTACAGTGTAAAAAGGATTGAGGAAGAAGCCTTTATTTAGTATTGCATAGTATGTGACTGCAATTAAAACTCTTCCTGCTTGCACACCACAGTTCCACTTTAAAGTCAAATAAAGGGGTAAATACACATCATTTTATAAATATCACTATATGTTTAATAAAATGTGTGACTGAATATTTTAGATTCTTGCATAAACCTAGGTATTCATTAAGGCCTGTTGTCTTAATATATTATGTAAAAAAAAAACTGGTTCAAGTCCACGCCCAGAAAGTTGATATCAATGACTGCTATCAGGAGTAAAAGTGTGTTTTTTTTTTTATTTTTTTTTACCCCTTTTCCTCTTAGGCCAATAGTGCATCCAGAACAGTTCCCATATAAGTCCAAAACGGCTGGAATACATGTCTCTAAGAGATTGGGTTGTGTGATGGATTTTTGGTGGTATGCAGATTCTTTCTGCTTTTTAAACAATTAGTGCACTTTCAAGATAAAGTACTTTATTTATTTTTGCCCCTTCGCCCTGACTTAAACGATCCCACACTCTCCATGGCCTCTATTGTTTGCTCATCCAGCAATGAAAGGCTCCCTCTTCTGGCTTCGCCTGTGCAGTACAACCCTAATAGACTTCTATAGGGCTAGTCTATCTTTGTCTTGTGGTTAGGGGATGGCCTCATTAGACGTCTATAGGACTGCAATAGCAGGTGTGGCCAGGAGAGAGCCTTTCACCACTGGATGTAAACAAAGCAGGCTACAGCCGCTGGATCTTGGCAATTATACAGCTGTAGATGGGGGATGGTGGGATCTTTTAGATCAGGGCAAAGGGATAAAAAGCGCACTTACTCTTTAAGAACACACACAGGAGTACTTTCTGGTTGCCTTTAACCCACCTCACCATAACTTTTCCAGTTATATTATCTTGTATGTCCCCATGCTTTACTGCAGGTGGCAATAAATGATTTTATGGCTCTATCTACTATCCTAAAATGAGGAATAAACTTTTTAAAAAAAATAAAAGTAAGACGTACTGGTACCTTCGGTTTTAAAGAGAATGTGTTTTTGTTTTATTTAAATACACAAAAACCTGCACTTTTTTTTTTTTACCGATGTCTTATGTGTCCAGACTTTGTCTACTGGGAAAAGCAGGCACTAGTGCCAGTTTTTAATGCGGTTTCTGAACTGACTCCCGCTGGCCAGATCTAAGACACCACCACTTACAATGTACACCATGTAGACAATTTCCCCAATAAATTTTGTAGGAGCATATTAATTCCACCTGATGGAAACATAGATATAGTAAATAATTCAAGGATTATTTTCTACAGAGGATCTTGAATGGGAACAGTGGAACACTTCTAGTCCCACAGCTATTTACACAATACACAGAAATAATCCAATAACTTCATTCTCAGTGTATCGGAAGAGGTTTCAAATGTCTAGTTGTTTTCTACTATTTTACAATTTATAGTAGCAGCTTTATCAGATTCAATATTTTTCAAATTGTTGCTAGACACCAGAATAGATAGCAAACATTTTATAGTTTACTTGCAGGACAGCTCAGTTTTTAGTAACACAGTGGGCTAGATACTTTATTATTAAGTCCTTGTATGCCGGGTCACAGATAACCCCTCTCTATATTATTTATATACAGAGATACAAATTATGCATATTCCAGGAAGAGGACTGAATTATCTCATTGTTTATGCTGAATTAAACCCCAATCCCAGTTTTAACGTTAATGTCATATATTTTTTTTTTTTCCTATTGTAGGCGGTACCAGCAATGACAGAACTAATTAAGAAAAAATAAAGGATGTTCCACTTGCCAAGTAATAAACAGCTGCTGCTTAACAAAAATAAAAATCTTTGTAATTACAGATACATACCTTTTACAGGATACATTAGTCCAAGCCTCATGATAATGATACTTTTTTACTGATGGTGTTTAAATGGTTTAGGAATAACAGAACTAATAAAAGCTACTTGTAAAATTCAGTGTGTTTTTTTTTTTCTCTTTTCTCCCCATATATTTAAAATGGGATGTGTAGTCTGATTTTGTCCCCTTAACAGATTTTTCTGATTTAACCATTTACTATCCTCCCCATAGCAGTTTTACTGCTACAGGGCGGCAGCTGTGCACCGGATCACGTGTGTATATAATTTGTAATCTGGCTTTTCCAGCGTAGCGGGCGCGACGTGCACTGCCAGCGGCTCGCTTCCGCTGTGATTATACACAGTAGTAGCCAATGAACAGGTACTGCAGACTCAATGTGCGCCTGCACCTGTCAGTCAAGTCAGATCGCCGTTCTGTCAGTAGGGAAGACATGGATCCATGATTTCCCCTAGTAAAAGCACACCCCACAGTGTTAACAAAAAAAAAAAAAAAACACAAAACACACACTGGCTAGGCATACATTTAAACCCTTTGATCGCCCCTAACCCCTTTCCAGCCAGTGTCATTAGTACAGTGACAGGTTTTTTTTTTTTTTTTTTTTTTTAAATCACTATATTAGTAGTCCCTGTTCCCAAAAAAGTGTCAGTGTCCGATTTGTCTGCCACAATATCACAGTCCCGCTATAAGTCGCTGATTGCCACCATTACTAGTAAAATAAATAAAAATTCCATAAATATATCCCATAGTTTGTAGACGCTATAACTTTTGCACAAACCAATCAATATACGCTTATTGGGATTTTTTATTGGATATGTTTTATAGCAGAAAGTAAAAAAAAAATTATTTTTTTGGTTTATAGTGCAAAAAATAAAAACCGCAGAGATAATCAAATACCAACAAAAGAAAGCTCTATTTGTGGGGGAAAAAAAAGAACATAAGTTCTATTTAAATACAGCGTTGCACGACCGCGCAATTGTCAGTTAAAATAACGCAGTGCCGTATCGCTAAAAATGGCCTGATCATGAATGGGGGTAAATCTTCTGGAGCTGGAGTGGTTAAATGGTTCTTCTCCTGCTCCATTGGTCATGCAAAGATTTTTTTAATTCTTTCAGCTCTCACACCTGTATACATAGTTTGTAAGGTTGCATGAAGTAAGTATGTGAGAGAGACTACTGTTTGCCATAGCCTTGTACACTATGTTCCCTAAGAAACACTTTTTTTTTAATGAACCTACACTTTCCGTTGACACCACCAACTGTGGAAGGGGTGTTCCACAACTTTTCGCCCTAACGGTAAAGAACTTCTTGCACAGTTTAAAGTGTAAGTCAACCCCCCTATCATTTTCAGCCAAGGAAATGACTGTTTTATGGATAGGTTTACTTCCGCTTTAACTATTTTGGCACTATAGCAATTTTTCATTTTTTTTGCAGACGTAAAAATATGCATTTTTTGGCTATAAAACTACTCATAACCCCCAGATTTTTTTTCCTTTTCTGAAAGCAGAGGCCTTTTAGCATAAGATAGTTGCAATTTTTTTTATGTTGCACAATATTTGCGCAACGGTTTATCAAAAAGGGAAAATAAGCAAATAAATTTTAGTGTACACAAACAAAAAAAAACTTTTTCTTTGGTTAAAATATAAAAATGGGATTGTGTTAAGTAAATAGATACCAAAACATGACAAGTCTTAAAACAATAGTACCAAAAAGCCTCCATAGGCAACGCTTTAAAAGCCTTTACAGCTCTTCAGTTTAGAGTCAACTGTGAGCTTTGCTGCTAAAATCTTTGCTCTCACTCAGACGTTTGTGGCGATTCTTTACCCGTGTGGTGCAGTTGTGGTTTGCACCCTGCGCATATTTGCATTTGTGTGTGTGTTCAGGACAACAGATGTTTTTGGTTTTTAATAAGTTTTATTTTAATTTTGATTAACTTTATTGCTATCACAATAGGTTAACCAGTTGCCTACCTTGGGCGTCTTACAAACATCCATAAAACCCCCTCCTCTGTACACAGGATGTGTCTTAGTGCAAGGCTACATCTTATCTCAGCTACTGGGCTCAGCCCAAGATCCTATGACTGGGAGCTAGTCAGATGCATTCCTCACTGAATGATCACTCTGACAGACAAGCTCAGTGAGAATTCAATGTAACATTTTAAGCCAAAACAACAAGTAACACAGTAGCCATCTCATCTCCTGCATTCCCTGTCAAGGCCAGTTCACACCATAGAAACACAGTCCTCATGCGTATTTTTGATGTGTTCCAGTGCATTTTTTTCCCCCCTCCCTTTTCTTAAACTTAAGGACGTGTGTTCCAGTGCGTTTGATGCTTGTTACAGTGTTTCAGTGCAGTAAAAATGCAGCATGTTCTTTTTTTTTTTTCCTGGAACTGCAAGCACTGGTGTAAACTATGCCAAATAACCTACTTTCCATGCGTTTTTGATGCAGAAAAAAAAAAAAAAAAAAACACACTGGACTGCATGTGGTGTGCACTGGCCCTCAGACAGATTTGTGAGAGAGCTGCAGCTGACAGAGGTTTTTTTTTTATTGTGTGCACTCTTCATTAACCAGGACATGCTCCTTTTTTTTTTTTTTTTTTTTTTGTTACTACTCAACCCTTTCATTTCAACCTGTGTAATCACTATTTAACAGTTTCAACTCCCGTTCCTTGTTTCTATATTAAATTATTTGCTGGAAACTTTTTATAAAGCACATATATACATTATCTTTAAGGATTTACTGTTAAAAATATGTGGTTTAGGGTATAGTGGTTTATTTAAAATCAGTAAAAACTATAAATTACTGATACATTGAGAAAAATGATATATATGAAAAAAAAAAATCTCTTGTAAATAACTTTAACATGCTTTGTACCAAAAAAATGTAATTTTAATGTTGCAGAAAATAGAACAAGCAGCAGAATAAATGTATATGTTTTCCTCACATTAATGGTACTTGTCTTCAAAATATTACTGAGCAAACTTGAAAAATCACAGAGGACTTTAGGTTCACGAGAAGGCCCCGATTGTCCCCCAAAAAACAATATGCTAAAGAATTGATACATATAAGTAAATACAAAAAGTTATAGACTCCTGAACAGACACATAGCAGAAATGTGAAATATGGTCTGGTCAATAGGGGGTAAACCGGTGTGAGAGCCGAAATGGTTAAAAAACCCCCATATGATAGCATTGGACAGGTAATGGGCACTCTTTATGCAGACATTATTGGTCTAATAAAAGGAATTGTATGGGGTTATTAGAAAAAAAACATACATACTCACCTATATGCTGCAGCTGCCCACTGCTGGTTCTAAGACATAGAACTGAGCAATCATATGACTGCTGATCACTCAGTTCTGAGGGGAGAGTGCTGACAGTCACTGGTGTCCACCCAGCCCCTCCAGCACTCACTGGAGCACTGAATTGGAGTTGGGACGGGTGTAGCTGGCTTTGTGTCTCAGCCACCAGCTGCGAGCCGGAGCCAGATGTTCATCAGGCAGCTGGTTAGGTCCCAACAATATAGTCAGGATTCTTCCACAACCTGGAAGTCCCAGGGCAGCACAAGTACAGCAAGTGCACTCCTGTGACCCACAAGAGAAGTATGACTAAAAAAATGCTTTGCCCATATTTCTTGTTTAAAAAAAATAGAAATTAAAAAAAAAAATCTGCATGAAGATAGCTAACAGGAAAAAAGTAGAAAGTGTTAATTGAAAATGAACAATGTCAGAGCATCTGTATTTTACACAGCAACTCCTGGCTGTCATTTCAAAAGCTTGGTGGCAAATACATGGAGGAGAAAATGGCAGCAAGGTGTCAGTACTAGCATCTCACAGTACTCATCTGAGAGCAGATAATTCAATCTCTTCCACCTTGTTGCAGCATGTACACTGACACGATTTAGTTAATTTAGTATTTTTAAGAAGGTAACTGTAAAGCAAATGAGCTGTGGACAATAGTAAAAAGAAATGCACAAATCTTTGTTCTTAAATTATTTTATTTTTGCATTTCGAAGTACTGACAAAATTTCATTGCATTCAAAAATATTGCAGCATTTGTAGAAAATCTGTAGTTATGGGTAAAGGAAATATATGAAAGCCATAATTTTGCAATAACACAGATGTTCCAGTTGATCAAACATCTGTGTGTAGGATATGCCCTGGGTACAGCTTCTCCAAAGTTGGTTGTACAGTAAAAGCATGCGGTTAATGGATCCGTTCTGTAAACTAGATTATGAGGTCCGCCATAGAAGAGTTATTTTAGAATGGATATATCTCCTGAGAATAATGAATGGTGGCTTCTGAGGGTGGTTTCTGTTCCAAATCAAGGTCACAGGGACACAGAATTTGGATCTACTTTGAGCAATATCTGGAGCAGATGCCGGTAAACCTCTGAGCAATGTCAGTCTGGTCATGTTGCATAAAGCAGTCATAACTGGCCGTTAACTGAGAATCTACTGCAGTGTTATTAACTGAGGAGGCATGGATCTAAGGCCTTGCTTCATTTTAACTCTGCGTCTATCTTTTTTTCTAGTAGAGGAAGATTAAGAGGAATCACTGACCTATCATGAAACATTCCAAATCCTTCACGATTTACTCTGTTGTATATGCTTATGCCTTGTCTGGGACTAGTTGTACGTAAACTTGCTGGATTACTTAGATGTAAGCTTGCTCGATCCAGCCCTTTCTGCATGAAAGAAGCATCATCCGAAAACGATAAGAGTTCTTGAACAACAGCATGATTCACTGTGCGCTGGAACGTTTGGGCCAAGGGACAGTAGTCTGTAGACTCCTCCCTAGTACTGCAGTCTGTGGATGAACAGAAGGCCTGGCTGCTGATACTCTGTGCTAGTGTTTCAGAGCTCTCTGGAGATCTGGACACACTCACTGATGTTATGCTGCTGGAGCTGCTCGTTTGCTCCTGGCTGAATGGGCCTTCTGCTGAGTAGAGGTCAGACGATATGCTGGGGTGATGGTGAACATCAATAGCAGCTGTAGTGATGATGCAAGTCCCAGGTACTCCACTTTCTGCAGGTTAACACAATATAAAACATTCAAAGATATGCCCTTCTATAAAAAGGTCCTACTTTTCTACACCTGCATTTTTCTCAAGATGGGAATGGCTTTAGGACCCATTCACAGTTTTTTGCTTTCCATCCTCTCTTGATGGCAGTAAAGACCCAAATGTCATACTTACCTCTGAAAAATCCACAATTCTGAAGGCTCCTGGTCAATCTCTCGTACCAGGGCAACACATGACCTTGATAGATAACTGGAAGGCAACTGGCACAGGACCTTCTGGGTGGAAATATATGGCTTTCTAAAAGGCATGTGTTTGCAGGCATTACACTTGTGTTGATGGCATCAGTTTGAAAGGGACACCAGGAGCTGTAGCTCGGCTCAGGTGCCAGGAAGGGAAGGGCCAGGAGGACTGAAGAGGGTCTCGAGAAGAGGATCTGGACTGCTCTGTGCAAATCCACTGCACAGAGGAGGGGAGTAAAATAGGTTTGTTATTTTTAAGTAAAAAAAAAAAAAAAAAAAAAAAAAAAGACTTTAGTATCACTTTAAGATAACCAAGCAACTAACATTTTGGATGGATGGAAGCATTAAAGTCTGTGCATTTGTCTCACAATATGTTTCCAAGAAAAAAAAAATGCACAAGTAATATTTTTTGATACACATATAAATACTGCTCTCTTTGATTTACCACCAGAATATTATGCATTTAATATTACAGGAATGTTTAGCAAGATTAATCTATATATTTTAATAAGGAAATACTTATAAAATGGATATATGTTTAGCATACAAGTCTGTACACTTACCACTGCTGGGCTCATTATAATACTGTGTGATATAATTATTCATGTCATCCTTTGTAATTACCTCTGTAAAATAAAATGCAGAAATCTAGATTAGCAAACTAGAAATAAGTGTAACATATCAGTTACAAGCATGTTATGTTATTTATATAAATACACATACAGTTAGGTCCATATATGTTTTGGACGCAGACATAAAATCCTTTAACCACCAATGGCAAGACCTATTCCATCTCGAACTTGAGATGGAACCCACCCTGAGGGCCAGATTTGGTGAACACTGTCGGGCCATAGAAGCAGGTGATACCGACTATAGTGTTCCTAGACATTTCAAAGACTGTCACGCAATTGGCAATCAACTAAAGGACTCCAAAGTTTGGATCATTGAGAACTTTCCATTCCATCCGTCCATTGAGTGCCAAACGTTTCAAAAGACTCTGCGAACAAGAAACATTTTGGATTTTTCCTTAAACACTATGCCGCCTCAATGAAGAATTATAATTAAATACTATCATTTAACCACAACACCCTCACAAATTCTTCTGCCTCATCCCATACAGTACCTAACTTCATATCTGACCACAAACAAGTCCCCATTGTGACTCTATATACACACCCTATATACCATATCCATTTACCATTTTTAAAAAGTGAAAAGCATTTTTGCCCCTCATCCTTTATTTTGTTTATTATCCCTTCTATCATCTTCTTAATTGTTCACAAGGAGGACCCCTTCTTCTGACAGTACATGCTACCATCAGTTCATAGATCAGCTGACAAAGCCCAAAAACTGCCACTCAATTGTGGATGGGCGTCACTCTTTAGCTCAGCTCCACCCATATTTCTCTATAAAAGGCATGTCAATCTACAGTCCCTCTTCTTTCTATTGGTTTGATAAAGGGGCGGAGCTGTGAAACACATAACCATGCCCCCCTATGTTACCACATTCCCCTCGTGGGGACCCAAACTTTGAGGACCGCATTGGAGCAGACTAACAAGCCAGGGGATGCCAATGCCTTGCAGGTTATCTGGCACCCCGACTTTGGACTACTCACAGCCTTGCTTAGCCTCCACGCTGTCACAGAGCACCACCATCCTAATCTGGAGCAGCCCATCTGACACAGAGCCTGCATCTACAGCCCCTGGCTCCCACCTGACAACCCGATCCACACTACCCTACCCACCACTCCACCGCAAGGTTACCTCACATCCTACCGGCAGTTCCTACCATCATCCCGCTCGCATCACCCACCAGCCTCAGCTGAGACCGAACCACCTCCTGCAGCTGCAGACTTACATTGCAACCACTCATGACCTCATCTGCTGCCGCTTACCTCCTCCAGAACACTTAGATATCCCCCGTTTGCCATCACCTCACAGGCTCTCCTGTCTGATCCATGCCAGCTGCTCTCCATAGCACCTCTGCGAGACCCACCGCTCTTCAGCTTGTTCTTCCCATCCAAAGTGAGTCTTTTATGGTTTTTTATAATATTTTTTGTTTTTCATGTTTTTACGCATTCACCACCCCCTCTCATATGGTTGGCGTCCTCTTCCTCCATTCACACTCCATATATATTTAGACACAGGCACAATTTTAATACTTTTGGCTCTGTATGCCATCAGAATAAAATGAAAATGAAACAATCCAAATGAATTTGAAGTGCAGACTTTCAGCTTCAATTCAAGGGGTTGAACATAAAACATCAAAGTACAAATTTTAGGAACTGCAACCATTTTATACACAGTCCCCCCATTTTCAGGGGCTCAAATGTAATTGGACAAATTAATATAATCATAAATAAAATGTTCATGTTTAATATTTTAAGACTCCTTTACTGGCAATCACTGCCTGAAGTCTGGAACCCATGGATATTACCAAAGACTGGGTTTCCTCCTTTCTGATGCTTTGCCACAGGCTCTAACTGCAGCGGTCTTCAGTTGTTCTTTGCTTGTGGGTATTTCTGCCTTTAATTTTGCCTTCAACAAGTAAAAATGCATGCTCAATTGGGTTGAGATCAGGTGATTGACTCAGCCATTACAGAATATCCACTTCTCTTCCATTGAAAAGCTCCTGGGTTGCTTTTGCAGTGTGTTTTGGATCACTGTCCATCTGTACTGTGAAGCGCCATCCAATCAACCTTGCTGCATTTGGCTGAATCTGGGCGACAGTATCTCCAAACACTGCAGAATTAATCCGGCTGCTTCTGTCACATCAAAAAACACTAATAACCCAGTGCCACTGAAAGCCATGCATGCCCATGCCATCACACTGCCTCCACCCTGTTTTACAGATGAAGTTGCGTGCTTTGGATCATTAGCTGTTTCAAGCCTTCGCTACACTTGCTTCCTGTCATTCTGGTACAAATTAATCTTAGTTTCATCTGTCCAAAGAATGCTTTTTCAGAACTGGTCTAGTCTAATCTGGCTTATGAATGGTTTGTACCTTGTGGTAAACCCTCTGTATTTGCTCTCGTGAAGTCTTCTCTTGATTGTAGACTTCGACAATGATATGCCCACCTCCTTGAGTGTGTCATTCACTTGTTTGGATGTTGTGAATGGGTTTTTCTTTATCATAGAGAGGATCCTGCGATCATCCACCACTGTTGTCGTCTGTGGATGTCCATGCCTTTTTATGTTGCTGAGCTCCCCAGTGCAGTCTTCTTTCCTCAGAATGTACCAAACTGTTGATTTGGCCACTCCTTATGTTGCTGCTAGCTCGCCGATGGAGTGGTTTCATTTTTGAAGCCTTACAATGGCCTGTTTCACTTGCACGGACAGCTCCTTTGAACGCATGATGTAGGTTCACAGCAATAGATTCCAAAATAGATGCAGAAACCACACTTAGAATCAACTCCAGACCTTTTACCTGCTTCATTGATGAAGCAATAACAAAGGAGTAGCCCACACCTAGCCACGAAAGAGCTTTTAATTCAATTGTCCAATTACTTTTGGCCCCTTGGAAAAGGGGCAGGTGGCTATTAAGAGGTGTAATTCCTAAACCCTTCCTCCAATTTGGATGTACATACCCTCTAATTAAATTATGAAGGTGTGTACTTTCAACCCATATCCATTATAGAACTATAGCTTGAATATGTTTTGGTAAATACCTGAAAAAAATTAAAAATTGTGCCTGTGTCCAAATATGGATGCAACTGTACATGTCATACCTGAGAATTTTCCAGAGTAAAATATTTTCCTAGTGTCACGTGATGAACTAACATGTTGAAACTGATGTTTTAAAAAAAAAAAAAAAAAAAAGAGAACTCTAAATTATATAAAATGCATATTTGTTTCTTCACACACTGGAACTCTAAACCAATGATCTCCAAACTTTCTATACAAAAGGGCCAGTTTACTGTCCTTCACACTTTAGGGGGACCAATCTGTGGCCAGCAGGAGTCAAAAATTTCCTGGTGTGAGTGGGAGTAAACCGTGTCCCATCTGTGGTATTAGAGGGAGGTATAATGTCCCATTGTTGGTTTCAGTGGGAGGAATAGTGCTCCATCTTTGGTATTAGAGGGAGGAGTAGTGACCCATCATTGGTATCAGTGGGAAGAATTGTGCCCAGCATTGGTGTCAGTGAGAAAGTAAAAATAAAATAATGTGGTTGCATAAGTGTGCACACCCTCTTATAACTGGGGATGTAGTTGTGTTCAGAATTAAGCAATCACATTCAAACTCATGTTAAATAGGAGTCACTACACGACTGCCATCATTTAAAGTGCCTCTGATTAACCCCAAATAAAGTTCAGCTGTTCTAGTACGTCTTTCCTGACATTGTCTTAGTCGCAGCAAAAGCCATGGTCCACAGCGAGCTTCCAAAGCATCAGAGGGATCTCATTGTTAAAAAGGCATCAGTCAGGAGAAGGGTGCAAAAAAAATTCCAAGACATTAGATATACCATGGAACACAGTGAAGACAGCCATCATCAAGTAGAGAAATTATGGCACAACAGTGACATTACCAAGAACTGGACGTCCCTCCAAAATTGATGAAAAGACGATAAGAAAACTGGTCAGGGAGGCTGCCAAGAGGCCTACAGCAACAATAAAGGAGCTGCAGGAATATCTGGCAAGTACTGGCTGTGTGGTACATGTGACAACAATCTCCTGTATTCTTCATATGTCTGGGCTATGGGGTAGAGTGGGAAGATGGAAGCCTTTTCTTACAAAGAAAAACATCCAAGGCTGGCTAAATGTTGCAAAAACAAATCTGAAGTCTCAGAAAAGCATGTGGGAAAATGTGTTATGGTCTAATGAAACCAAAAGGTTGAACTTTTTGGCCATAATTCTAAAAGATATGTTTGGTGCAAAAACACTACACATCACAAAAAGAACACCATACCCACAGTGAAGCATGATGGTGGCAGCATCATGCTTTGGGGCTGTTTTTCTTCAGCTGGAACAGGGTCCTTAGTCAAGGTAGAGGGAATTATGAACAGTTCCAAATACCAGTCATTATTGGCACAAAACCTACAGGCTTCTGCTAGAAAGCTGAACATGAAGAGGAACTTCATCTTTCAGCATGACCCAAAGTATACATCCAAATCAACAAAGGAATGGCTTCACCAGAAGAAGTTTAAAGTTTTGGAATGGCCCAGTCCTGAATCCGATTGAAAATCTGCGGGGTGATCTGAAGAGGGCTGTGCACAAGAAATGCCCTCACAATCTGACAGATGTGGAGTGTTTTTGCAAAGAAGAGTGAGCAAGAATGTAATAAAATCAAAAGGAGCTTCAAAGTATTAGTTTAAGGCTGTGCACACTTATGCAACCATATTAATTAATTTTAGGTCACATTAAAAGGTGGAAAAAGTTCGGAAATTATTTAATCTGTTTCATTTTTTCACATCACAGAAACCTGACATTTTAACAGGTGTGTGTAGACTTTTTATATCTACTGTAATTGAGGGGAAATCTTTCCATTGGGACATTAGTTCTGGTGATCTAGGGGTCCTCAAAGGATTTCCTTAATTTGCAGGATTTCCTCTCACTTCCTGTTTTGGGTATGGGACAGGAAGTAAAGGGAAATCTCTGCAATGGGACACAGATGCCAAAAAATAATTTACAGGGGTTATGACCCTCCCATACTCTATCCAAAATGAAAAAAAGAAAAAACAAAAAAGGAGTTTTGCCTATAGTTCTACTTTAATTTAGACGGAATAAATTTTTTTATTATACAGTTATTTTGTAATGCCAAACCAGACATTCTACATCTCAATATTAAAAAACCCAGTATGATGGAAATATCAGGATTTTTGTACTCACCAAAAAGTCCTTTGCGGGATCCTCAGGTTATACCGCTGCCTACAGGAGGATTGGACACTGGCCAGCACAAAACCAGCAGGCCAGCTTAGGATAACTCTTCCTACTACCAGCATGCCTCAGTGTTGTAGCACAGTAGTATCAACAACATAATAAACAAAGGAGGTGAAACCTGTGTCCCTCAGTGAATGCCAAGAAAACTAAGTTCTTCCAGGACAGCCTTATGAGAGAGTTGCTTCTCCCGCCTAGCACAGGAAACACAAATCCACGTTAGTATAAAAAGGAAGGAACTATGCATGGTCCCTCAGTAATAAATAACCAGAGTTCTATAACGTACGTTCCTAATAACCATAATTACATTACATAATCATAGGGTGGAAACAGCGCCGTCCTGGAAGATTCCTGGAAATCAAGTTAACGGGTAATAACTTTGTTTTCCCAAGTCATCTTCCAGGACAGGCTTTTGGGAGCAACATCATAGAAATAATACCTGTTAGGGAGGGACTACTGCCTGAAGCACTTTTCTCCCAAAAGCCTGGTCAATGGATGACAGAAGTTCCAGATGGTAGTGTCTTACGAATGTCTGGAAACTCGACCAGGTGGCTGCTTTGCAGATCTGGATCGGGGTAGACCCTGCTTTTCCTGCCCAGGAGGTGGCTAAGGCTCTAGTGGAATGCGCTTCTAAGTTTTGGTGGTGCTTGCAGTCCTGCTATGGAATAGTCTTCCTCAATAGCGGATTTTATCCACCTAGCATTAGTTGTTTTTGAGGCACCTTGTCCTTTCCTAGGACCAGAGTACAGCACAAACAGATTGGGTACCGTTCACCAATCTTTAGTTCTTTCGATGTATCATAACAGGCATCTCCTGACATCCAATTTGTAAAAAAGTTTTCTCTTTAAAATTGCGTGCTTGCCCGCTAAAAGATGGAATTACTATGTCCTGTGAAAATCAGTGGACATTTTTGGTAGGAACCCTGAATCCATGGACAAAATTACCTTTGTTGGGAAAAATGTAACAATAAGGTTCAGCTATTGATAAAGCTTGTACTTCACCAACTCTCCTGGCCGCTACCAGGAGTACTGTTTTGTATGTTAGAAGCTTTAAATAGCTTTCTACCAGAGGCTCAAATAGTTCTAGAATAATGGTTTTATAAAACTCTGCAGTACTGCTGATAGGTCCCAAGGAGGAAATCTCCTTCATTGAGGAGGTATTTTCCTAGAGACTGCCTTGATGAACCTTTTTATCAGAGAGTGTTGTCTGCTAATCTTAGGGCTAAAAAAATTGGTTAATGCCACCACTTGCACTTTAAGAGTATTGGGTGCAAGGCCTAAACCTGTACCGTCCTGTAAAAAAAATAAAGTACGGCTGGAGTTACAGACCCGAAGATCCTGTTCTTTTTTCTATTATCGAATATAGTACAGATCACTTTCTCTGACAGACCTTTGCCTTTAGCAATTCTTCCTCAGTAGCCAGGCAGTCAGAGAAAGATGGCCCCGGTTGCGGGTGATGCAATTCTCCTTGTACTAGTCCTCCCTCACTGGAAGTTTCCAGGGGTCTGTGATTGAAGGGTTCTGGAGAGCAGGAAACCATGTTCTTTTCGGCCAGAATGGGGCTATTACGATGACCTTTGCTTCTGTGGTTTGGATCTCCTGTAAGACATTTGGAATGAGCCTGAAGGGAGGAAATGCATACAAAAGCTTCCCTGACCAGGGGTGGGCGAATGTATCCAAACCTAAACTGCTCGGATCCCTGTGTATCGAGAAGAATTTCCCCACTTTTGCGTATTTTGAAGAAGCAAAAAGGTCCATCTCAGGATAGCCCCAGCATTGAGCGACCAGCGTGAACACTTTTTTCCATTGATCTGCACTGCTGTAAGGGAAAGAATGTTCTCTTCTGCCCAGGAGAATATTAACCCCGCTGTTTCACTAAGGATTGCTGAGCACGGCGTGCCTCCTTGTTTGTTGATACAGGATACTGCAGCGATATTGTCCGACAGGATTAATTCACGTCTTCCTCTTATGATGGATGCAAAGGTGCATAGGGCTTCCCAGATGGCCCTCAGTTCTCTCACATTGGAAGACTTCTTGACCCAGGACTGATCCCATTTTCCCTGTGCTGTCTGGTGTTCTGTGTGAGCTCCCCAGCCCCAAGCACTTGCGTCTGTTGTAATTCTTAATGGGTTTACTTGTGACAAGCAGCGTCCTAGAAACAGATTCTTTTCTTGCAGCCACCACTGTAAGGACTCCTCCACTTGACTCGGCAGTTCCACAAGATTGTTTAGTGATTGTCCCATACCAATAACATCAATCTCTGAAGAGCTCTCATCCAAGTCTGGGCCCAAGTCACTGCCGGAATCACTGCGGTCATTAGTCCTCATAACCTCATTATCTTCCTGATGGACGCTGTAGGATTCAGTATGAGCCTGTTGGTTTCTGCCATCAGTATTGCTCATTTCTCTTCTGGAAAGATTTTTGCCTTTAGGGAATCCACTATGTAACCCAGAAAAGTACATTTCCGTGCAGTGAAAAAATTAAATTTTTCTGTGTTTAAAATCCATCCTAGATCATGAAGGTGTTTTGGCATTTGGTTTAAAGACCTTTCCAATTCCGCTGCCATTTTTGCAAACAAGAGTAGGTCATCTAGATATGGTATTATCAAGATCCCTTCTGTCCTCAAGGTCTGTAGTGCCTCCGCTAACACCTTTGTGAATATTCTCGGAGCTGATGCTAGCCCGAAAGGTAACGCGTTGAATTGGAAATCAATTGTCTGTTTTAGACCTTTTACTGCAAACCTTAGTAAAACTTTCGAACATTCCCTGTTGGGAATATGTAAATAGGCACCCTGTAGGTCTATTGTGGCCATAAATGCCCCTTGAGTCAGCAGTTCTTTTGACGTAAAGATGGTTTCTATCTTGTATTTTTTGTATTTGACTGTTCTGTTCAGGAAATCTTTAGGTTGAGAATGAGCCTGAATCTTCCGGACTGTTTTTTCCTTAGAAAGATGTGAGTAAAAACTCCCTTTGCATTCCTTTTGTGAAAAGGAGGATACTATTCCTTGGTCTATCATTTCTTGGAGCAGGTCTATCATGGCAGCTGCCATGTATGCATTTATCAGTAGTCAAATTAGGAGAAAACATTCTGGGAGGACCAGATTGACTTCTAACCAATAACCCCTGGCGATTAGGTCTACGATGTATGCGTTGGTTGATGTGGCTTGCCACTAGGATAGGAAGGCCCCCAGCCTCCCTCCTACCCAGCAAAAGGGAGTCATTGCCCTTTTTTCTTTAGGCTGCGAGGGGTTAAACAGATAACCCCCTGTTCCCTTCTATTTTGCCATGGTCTTTTCTGATCTTGCTTGCCGCCTCCTTCTGGACCCATTTTCCTGAAAGGACGAAATTCTTTTGTATTGCTATTTTTTGGGGATTGGAAAACCTCGCTTCCTGTCCGATGACATTCCAACACTGAATCTAAATCTTCCCCAAAGACTAAATTTCCTTTGTATGGCAGAGAGCACAACTTTGTCTTGGAAGAGGCATCCCTGCCCATGTTTTCAACCAAACAGCCCTTCTTCTAGCTTAGAGCTAGTTAATTAGAGCTGTGCATGTAGCCAAAAATCTGATTGCTTCGGCCAAAGCGTCAGCAATATAGGCGACCGCTTTGGTAAGTACTGAAAGTGTATCCAGAAGCTCTTCTTTTGGGATATCACGCTTCAGTAAAAATTTTTAGCTGCCTTAACCATAGGTCAAAGGTCCTGGCAATACAGGTAGAAGCAATGGCAGGTTGGAAATTTGCCGCACCTGCGTCCCATGCTTTCCTAAGGTAGGCTTCTGCCTTCCTGTCCATAGCATCCTTGAGCGATCCTGTGTATTCAAAGGATAAATCTGAACTCTTCGCTACACTGGACAGGGCTGCATTCCCCTCCAGCCTGCTAGAGTACTCCGATGCGGCCAGCCGGGGTGGGGCTGCTGCCAGGCAGATGGGTGGCGCCTGCCTGTTGGACGCGGGGGCCATGGCGGGCGCTCCATTTCGGTGTCTGCCCCATCCAAAATGGCCGCTGGTGTCCCCACCGCATCACTCTAGCCTGAAACGCGTCATCGGCCGGACTAGAAGTAACCTCAGGATGAGTGCACTGCATTACATCCACAAGGACAGGGTTTAGCCTCCTACCATGGCTGCCCTGAGGACTCCAAAAAATACAGGGGAGAGAGAGTCCCCCAGCCTCCCCTGGGCATTTACCAGTGGAGCCCAGGCTAATCCTTTCGTCTGCCCAGGAACACTGCCCCAGGGGAACACAGACTTTAGCCCAGAAGGCCCCTTCCACCTAGCATGAAGGCCTGATAGATGAAAAAAAAAAAAAAAAAAAAAAAACCTGTTGATCCTGTCTGGCCGGAGGAAATGCAATAACTGAAGGACCATGCATACTGCCTGTCTTTTTATACTTACCTTGATTTGTGTTTTCTGTGCTAGGTGGGAGGAGCCACTCTCTCATAAGGCCGTCCTGGAAGATGACTTGGGAAAAGAATTTTACAGTAGGTACAAAAATGCAAAATTTCTTTCTTGTCCACTAAAGGACTTTCATCTTTGGAATCTTAAAAAAGCAGTCCACCTAAGGAATTGGTAAAAGCAAAAAAAAAAAAATCGTCTCTATGCAAAACCAGATATGGTTCGTAGCAAGGTAAAGATGCCAGTTCAGAAAATTGCCTCACAGAGGTGATGGCTACAAGGAACATCATCTTGTGGGTAAGAAATGTCTCCAATGGATTCTAATGGCAGTTTCTAAAGAATACAGATAAGCAGAAGGACTGAAAGGCCGATGTTCTCTGAAACAGGATAGAAAAGGGGAAAAACCTGATCTTAGTGCTGAGAGCCAAACGATGGTCCAAATCCAGCTGCAGGAAAATACCACGGAGAAACTCCTAAAGTGAAATCCCAAAGACTCACACCAAGTGAAGTAGGCTTTCCATGTCTAATAGATCTTATGGGCTATAGCCTTCCCAGCTTTTAGCACTGTAGGAATAATAGATTCAGGGATGCCTTTGTTTCTTAACACTTAGGCTTTAACAGCCATGATGTTAAAGCCAGCAACCACTAAGCAGGATGGTAAAAATCCGTTCTTGAGACAAAGATCCTGATGATCCAGCAGAGCCAATGAAGCGTCTTCCAGGAGTCTTACCAGGTCAGCATACCACATTTGTTTGGGCCAGTCTGGAGCAATAAGGATCACCAGAATGCCCTTCATCTGGATCCTGTGAAGCAGATGAGCAAGAACCTTCAAGGGGAGAAAAGGTAAAGATAGGATGTACTGATCCTATGCAACCAGAGCGCATCCAATGCCTCCACTTGAGGATTCCTTTATCTGGAGACAAACCTGTCCAATTTGTTGTGCTCCACACCTGGGACACTGGTCCAGAAACATCTCTAAACGTATGGACCTCTCCCCCATGTACAGATGCGGTCAGCTGTGAAAGTCTGCTTACAAATCGCCTAATCTGGAATGTACATCATGGATAAGGCGACAAAATGAAGTTCTGCCCGGCCAGGATCAAATCTACCTCTCTTGTCATGGTGAGACTTCGGGTTCCTCTGTGACAGTTGACGTACACCACTGCTGCGGCACTGTCCAACTGAAGCCAGATCAAATGACCTTACAGCAGAATAGTCCAAAACTGCAGTCAGCCAAACTCCCCAAAGTTCCAGAATATTGATAAGGAAATGAAACTCTGACTTCCAAGAGGTTGCCCAGGACTCCTTCCCAGTGTCCGTGATGCTCCAAACAATGAGGGTTCCAGAACCAATTTCTGAAGGCTTAGGACCCCTCCAAACCGCTGTAACATTTGTACAGTCAAGACTATGTTGTATGACAGGGCCCACACCGACTGTTCCCTCAATAGGAGTTCTTCAAAGTATTCCACAATAGCACAGCAGGGATAAACACCAGGGCCAGCATCTTAGTGAATTCCCTGGTGAAGGTAGGCAATGACAGACCAGGTAGATTCCATGTAGAATTTCTGAGCAAAAATTAAAAAGTTTGGAGTTTTGAGATCCAAGATGGGGTCCCTCTTGGTTTGCAAATGGTGAATAGGTAGGAGTAAAATCATTGAAACTGTTCTGCCACAAGAACTGGGGAAATTACACCTTGTTGCAGAGGACCCAAGAGGGTTCAGTGGAAACCTGCTAACCTGTGTGGCGACACGGGAAACTTGAAGGTGAGAAACCAAGGAGGGGGCATGGAGCAAAACTCAAGCTTGTACCCCTTGGATATCACCTCTTGCACACATGGGTCACAGATGCAAGCTATCCAAGCATACAAAAGGGTTAAACATCATCCCACTCCAGAAAGTGGGGGTGCACCTTCATGCTGAGGAAAGCGTGTGTGAAGATTTGCAGATGTACTGAAAGCCAAGCTTGGGGGGGGGAGCTTCAACATGGAGGAAAAGTGAGTAAACAAATGAAAGGACTTTTGTTAAAGGATATTGAGAGGGGAGACTTCACATTCTGTTCCTTGGGCTCCTGTCACCAGCAGCTTTGTTAATAATCTCACATTGAGCCAAGAGACACCCCTCAAAGGCCATGCGGGTTAAACACAGTTTCCACAATCCAGTTCCCTATGCATGTATTTTTACAGGAGACAAGAGACAGATTAAACAGGAAACTTCCTGCAGACCGTCACTCCACATATTCTAGAATTAAGATATCAATAGTGATAAATATATTTTAAAGGATTTTGACCAGTGAGCCATAGTTTAAGGCTGGGTTTACACCACCTTATATTGCTGCCTACAGGACAAATAGACACTAGGCACATAGAAATTTGAAGGCCAGCCCTTCACTCTGTGAAGCCAATTTGGAGCTACAACAATGACTGGAATGCCCTTGGCTCCAATCTTTTCATAGTAGATGATGTAAAAGTTTCAGCAGTGTAAAGGCTTTACTAAGGGTATACTGATACCCAAGTCTGTTATTTTGCAATTTCCTTTACCAGAGGCTCAGTCTGAGTGCTGACACTCTGCAGAGCAGACCTCTATCTAGCAGCTCCGTGAAGAGCTCGGCCTGTGGCCACCCCTTCCTCGGCTCTCCCCCCCTCCTCTAACCCACATCCCCTACATCCTATCCCCCTACCGACCTACTCCAGACGCCGTTCTTAGTCGGCCAGCCGCTCAGGACACTCCGCGGCTCCGGCCCAGCCCCCCCCCCCGCATTACCACGCCAGTCCCTCTCCCCTCTGACTCTCCGGCGGCCACCTTCAGCAGCCGGTCGGCCGCTCAGGACACTCCGCGGCTCCGGCCGCCCTCGGCTGGCTAGCCCGCAGCTCTCCACTTCTCCCCCCTGCAGCATTCAGCCGGTCCCCCCTCTATCCATCCGGACGCCGCCTAGTCAGCTGGCCGGCCGCCCGGGACTCTTCGCGGCTCCTGGTCGGCAGATTACAGCACTTACCGTCCCCTATACTGACCAGCCGCTCCGGCGGGTCCGCACCCCTCTTCCAACTGATCATCTCCACCGGACGGTGTGGGCAACAACGTTAGGACAGCCCGCGGCTCGGGCCTAGCCGGCGGCCATCTTGGTACTCCCTCTGCCGGCCAGCCACGGCTTAGCCCCAGCCGGCGGCCATATTGGCACACCCAGGAAAACGGTGCAGCATCCTAGGACTTCCTCCTGAGGCCATCAGCCCCCAGCCATCACCGCCCAATTGGACCCACTACCCCCTAGTCATCTATCCAGCCATACCCCCCCCCCCCTCTGTGGCCTCCACCGCAGCCGCGGTCTCAATCACCACGTTCTAGCCACTAGAGTCGGTGGGACGGACCACGGCTGCAGCCTAGCCCAGCCAGCTTGCCACCACAACCCCTCACTGTTGCCCAACAGAGCCCCGTGCCCTCTGCACCGAGAATCGCCCCTCCTGCTACTGGACCTCACTGCGGGGGCACTAGAGATTCACCGGGGGCCAGTCTACCTCAAATCGCCTGAGACGCAGCCACCGCACCACCCACCGCACCAGCTCCCCCTCCTTCACCTTCGGGACCTTCAGCACAGGTAAGCCACCGGGGGCACTCGAGAAGTTGATCCAGGGGCCCTTGTCCGATCGCCCCTCGGGGGGGTCAGGAAGGAATTTTTTCCTCGACTGCACCATTGGCCTACGCAGCCAGGGGTTTTTTTTGCCTTCCTCTGGATCAACGAGAGGGAGGTAGGCAGCCTCCTCCCTCCAGTACTTCCGCTCCAACACTCAGCCGTCACTCTCACCACTCCAGAGCAGTGGTCAGCCATCCGATCCCTCCATCCCCCTGCAAGGCTAGCATCGCCACACCAGTGCCTTCGTCATACAAATTTCTTTTCTAGCAACGCCGCCTTCCGCATCATGTGCAACTTCAAGTACACAGCAGATACCCTCCACAGGCTAAGATACACGGCCGCAACTTTACCGACCACCACGCAAAAAAGACTAAAAAAAGAACAATTACTAAGGACCAACCCACAATCAACCATCAAAGGCAGGGAGACACCGATCCAACCACAACAACTAGCATGTGCCCTGATCAACACCAGATCTGCAGTCAAGCACAGGCTGGAAATCCGCGAGTTCATCACCGAAAACAACATAGACTGCCTCTTCATTACAGAAAGCTGGCTAACTTCCGACTGCAACACCATCCTAACTGAATTGGTGCCCAAGAACTACAGTATCCTATCTGAGCATAGAATAGGAAAAAAAGGAGGAGGTCTAGCAGTGATTTTCAAATCGCACCTGGGGCTCACCAAACCAAACTTACAGAACTCAGTGCCTTTCATGGAAACACTCTCACTGCACCTTCAAACAACACCTCAAGACACCATTCACATACTACTATGCTACAGACCACCTGGACCAAAGACCAATCTCCTCACACCGCTCACTGAATTCTTCTCAATGCACACCTTGAAAACCAAAAACCTTCTGGTACTTGGGGATTTCAATCTATGGGCAAACTCCGCCCAAGACCCTATGGCAACCGCCTGCGTTAACCAAATGGAAGAACTTGGCCTGCAACAACTGATAAATGCTCCTACGCATGGTTCAGGACACACTTTAGATCTCATCTTCAAACAGAATATGGACATCGACGTATTGAACATCACCCCACTACCATGGACGGACCACCATGCTATCAAATTTAAAATCACCACTAACACCACTCTCCAAAAACAGAAACGGGCAATAGCAACACACTGGAATAGATCTCAGAAGAAACTACACTCTGAACTCTTCAAAACTACATTGTCGAGCAAAATTCTTCTGCTAAACCCAAACCTCTCAACGGAACAAACACTCAACTCCCTAAACAATGCTTTACTACAAACAGCAGACTCCGTGGCGCCAAAACGCAGAACACCAGTCCGCACAAAAAACTCGAGTTGGTTTAATGGCACTCTCACCCTACTCAAGCAAGAACGCAGAAGAGCTGAGAGAACTTGGAGAAGAAATCCCACCAAGGAAAACCATGCTAACTACAAAGCACTCACGGTGAAATACCACAAGGCAATCTTCAAAGCCAAAAAAGAACATTTTGCAGACACCATCTCATCCGCCTTAAACCGCCCACGGGAACTTTTCAAAATAGTTGCTCAATCAATGAACCCGGCCTGCCTAGAGCCCCCTGCAAACGATACTCAAGAATTCTGCAATGAGTTATCAGATTTCTTCATCAACAAAATCGACAACATTCGGAAAGCAATTCATCAGAAAATAACAACCAACCTCACCCAACCGATGCAAAAAGAGGATATCGACACGAACATCACTCAACCACCAAAGTTTTCTTTGTCCCCAATCACCACGGACACGACTAAAAACATCATCAGAAGCCTTCGCGACAGCACATCACCGAACGACATCATCCCCACCAAATTGTTCAAAGCATGTTCCGACATCCTGGCCCCCACCCTAACACATCTCATAAATCAATCATTCAAAGAAGGGACTGTGCCAACCTCCCTCAAGCAAGGCATCGTCAAACCCCTGCTAAAGAAACCTAATCTCGACCCTAAAGACCCTAACTGCCGCAGACCAATAACAAGCCTCAACACCATTTCCAAGATTATAGAGAAAGCAGTAGTACAGCAGCTACAACACCACCTGGAGACACACCACATCCTGGACCCTCTGCAATCAGGCTTCCGCCCAGGCCATGGCACAGAAACAGCACTTCTCAAAATATGGGACGACGCCCTTGAAGCAGCAGATGACGGGGAACCGAGTCTCCTGGTACTGTTAGACCTCAGCGCAGCATTCGATACAGTGGACCACAATACTTTACTTGTCCGCCTCGCAGAAGTTGCAGGAGCCACAGATTCTGCCCTAAAATGGTTTACATCCTTCTTAGAGAATCGCTCTCAGACAGTGAAACTGGGAACATTCACCTCGGAATCTCGGGCAGTCTCCTGTGGAGTCCCTCAGGGCTCACCCTTGTCACCAGTGCTATTTAACATCTACATCCGCCCGCTTCTCAATATCATCAGGAAAACGGACCTCTGCTTCCACTCATATGCAGACGACACCCAACTCTACTTTCGCATTAATGGACAGAAAGATCATCATCAGCAACTACAGAAATGCCTCACTTTAATCAATGACTGGATGACCGCTAGCTCCCTCAAACTTAACGAATCAAAAACAGAACTTCTTCTCCTGCAAGCCAACAAAAATTCCAAAATTGAGACTCCGTGGACACCACCCTCCATCCTCGGACAGACCATCTCCCCCAGCACCAAAGTCAAGAGTCTCGGAGTCATCTTTGACTCAGGAATGACAATGGATGCACAAATAGGATCGGTGGTGAGCGGATCTCACCACCTCCTCCGCCTGCTTCGCAGACTCATCCCCTTCATCCCAGAAGAGGACAAAGCGGCAGTTGTGGGAACGATCATCAATTCCCGACTCGACTACGCAAATTCCCTCTACGTAGGTCTACCCCAATACCAGCTTGCGCGCTTGCAACTCATGCAGAACACGGCGGCAAGGCTGTTAACAGGGAAAAAGCCCTGGGAATCCATCTCCCCATCCCTAAAAAGCCTACATTGGCTAACGGTGAAGAATCGGATCACATTCAAGACCCTCTGCCTCACCCATAAATGCATACAAGGAAACGCTCCGCAATATCTCCGGGAAAAAATAAAACACTACACACCGAATCGCAGTCTTCGATCAGCTAACCAAAACCTCCTCCTCATTCCCAAATACCGCTACAAAGCAAAGGGAGAACGTAGATTTGCAGTCCAAGGACCTCGACTATGGAATGCTCTCCCAACCAACCTCCGCATGGAAGAAAACCACCAGGCCTTCAGGAAAAAACTAAAGACCTTCCTTTTCTAGAAGCTGGCCACAGAGAATACATCTAGCGCCTTGAGGCGATTCAGTTCGCAATTTGTAGCGCTTTACAAATTATTCATTCATTCATTCATTCATAGTGTACGGGGTATACTGATACTGTGGCCCCACCAGGACATATGGAGACTAATCCAATTTCATGTTAAAAAGCGAAGCTAGCAGATCCTCATCTGGCATCCCCAATGCAGACACATGTTCAGGGGACACCTCCAGATGAGACACCATTACCCCAGGTGCGGACATCTGCTGAGAAACTCCACTTGCCAGTTTGCATACCAAAAATGTACACCACGGAGGTCACTAGAACCTGAAGCTGCGCCAAGAATAAGCTCATGCCCCCATTGCTGTTCCTCTTGCCCCCTAATTGGTGTAGGTCACAGCTGTGGCTTTGTCTGAATGCATACCAGATGACTGGTCGGGGGGGGGGGTTAGTGAAGTAATGAAAGGTGTATTGCTAGTAACACCTGGACATTGATTGGAAACGTTGACTCCCTATGAAGATCAACAACCCTGAACCAACAGAGGGCCTACTCAGAAGACTGGGGTCTGTCATGACAAATTTACATTTCAAAAAGGAGAAAAAAAAAATCTGCCTGCTGACAATGCTAGGGACAGATTCCACCATGACAGAGACAACTCTCTGGAGGATGCAACTGAATCAGCTTGTACAGAGATCGAATGGATTTGTCCCATATTGTGCAAATTAACTGTTGCTAGGCCTTTGAGCAGAATTGAGCAAATTGAACCACTTTGAAAGTGGATATTACCAATCTAAACACTTGCATGCAGAACCTCGGGGAGGATCGAAGCCAGGATTGAAAAAAAATTAAAAAATAGGCAGACTCGATGGACTACTCAGTCTTTTTCTGCCATTACTTTTCTATGCTAGCTTGATAATACTGATAACCATGCCCCTGTATCATTTAGTACAACAGGCACAGCCTACATGAGGGTGGCAACTCTGCTCTGAATATTTTGCAAATTCTTTAAAGAATCCAGCATTCCCAAAGCAGCAAAATACAATGGAAACATACATATATAAAAAGTGACCCAATCAAAGGCCCCCAATTCATCAGGGAATACAGCAACAACTATATTTAACAAAGCGCAGGGGTGACCTGGTTGGGACACCTAGCAATAACATAATCAGCATCACTTGAAATAAATTGAGACCAACTCTAGAACAAGCTGTAAGCCACGAATGCAAAGGCTACATCAGTTTTTCTCAGGGAAAGGGAAGAAGGGTAGTTATGAGGCAGGGGCAGGGCAGAGGAGGTGGCCACACATAAAGGGGAAGGGAGGAAGATTATGGTTAGGAAATGGGGATTATGTGGGTTGGGTAAAAAGGAAGAAGGGATGGTCAAGAAAAGGGGACAAGCTGCTGGTGGAGGGATGAAGAATTTCGAAGGAGAGGTGTTCGTATACAGTATCTCAGTGAGCGCAGGATGCAAAGAGGGCTTTACCCGCTTCTGAGAATGTGAACAGATTCCATTGGATCAAAGTTTTGGAGTAAGCCTCTGCTCTGAATTTAGAAGCACTGTTGCCAAACCATGGGTGCAAAGATGCTACATTAGGTGGACTTCACTGGCAGGATCAACAGGTATTTAACCACCTCCCACTGCACATATATACGGCCGGGTGGACTCTTCCTCCTGTCTGAGTGGACGTTCAGGAACGTCCCACAGAAGGAGGGGGATCGCGTGCCCGCAAGGCGGGGGTGAACCCAATGCGCTCGTGTCACCCGGACACTGTGCATCTCCAATCGGCAGGAGGGCTCTGTGATTGGCCCTCCTGATCACATGACGGCTGTGTCCAATCACAGCCGTCATGTGATGTCATTTGAGAGCTATTTGCTAGGCGATCGGCTCTCCTCTCCTCACACGGAAGTTGTCAGTGAGGAGAGCAGATCGCAGCAGCCAGTTGGTGATCAGTGAGTATGAGCTGTTTTTTTACAGCTTTTTTTCACACTAATCACCGGCCCAGTGTCCCCCCACAATGTAAACACACAATGTCCCCAAAACGCTGTCCCCACACAGTAAAAACACATGTCCCCCACATATGTAACAGTAAAATCATATGTCCCAATGATCATCTGCATACATATGTCCGTGATCATCTGTGCACATCTGTCCGTGATCACACAAACCAATTATTATACACTTAACAGGATTTTTTTTACCAAAGACATGTAGCAGAATACATTTTGGCTTAAATTTATGACAAAATTAGATTTTATTGGATTTCTTTTAAAACAAAGTATAAAATATTTTTTTTTTCAAAATTTCTGTTCTTTTTTTCACTTATATCGCAAAAAATAAAAAAAACTAATTTGAGAATAAATACCACCAAAAGAAAGCTCTATTTGTGTGAACAAAATGATAAATATTTCATTTGGGTACAGTGTTGCATGACCGCGCAATTCTCATTGAAAGTGCAAGAGCGATGAAAGCTGAAAATTGGCCTGGGAAGCAAAGGGGTGAAAGTGCCCAGTATTGAAGTGGTTAAGGGACTTTGCATGGGGACTAAGAAAACTGAAAAAAATACACATGCGCTTAAAATTGTGTCGTTGCACAGATGTTGTTAATCTGAGGCCATAGTTCTACTTTAAGGCTTTAGAGCTTTCGTCTTAGTCCCAGCTTTGCTGGCTAGGAATGACTGACCTGAAACAATTCTGCCACATAGGAGTTCAGATTTTCCAGCCTTCAATGGCTGTATGCTTGTTATTCAGACCAGTGACTACCTAGGTGGTAAAGCCAGGGCCATGATGGCAGTCCAAAAACTTGCTTCTATATAAAGCTGATCTTCAATTAGCATTACCATTTTAGTTTCGGGTTTCAAGGTAAGCATTTCTCTACTCTACACACCTTTAAATAGTTACGCTTTAAGTACCATTTTATGACAGGACAGGTTTTAGGTGTGTATTATGTTACTACCAGGATACTACCACATGGTCACCACAGAATCCCTCAGCCATGACAATCAATAGGAAAAAAACTCAGATAGCAGAAACATTAAAAACTATTGTGACAGTTCATTATTAAAGTACTCCTCATGTACCATATAAAGAATATTGCATCTTAAGAAGAGAACCCCTTAAGTTTTCCCTGAATTGGGTGGCTGAGAATAGCAACAAATCATTACAGTCAGGAATTTCATGTTGGTAAAAAGCATCATCTACTATGCCTGTGGTTTATCAGATTTAAGTGCTTGGATGTTTCAAGATCTGGGTACTGGTAACAGAGTGTTACCCTCTGTGCTTGTGGTTTATCAGCTGTAAATGCTGCTGTGTTTCAGGAATGTTCTCGCTTCCCAGCGAGCCATATATCCCACACTCCTCTGGGAGCCACCGATGGCTCTCTACAGCACTCTGCGGTTTACAGGTGAAACAAACAGATGTTTTCCGTTCAACATTTTCTCCACTTTATATGACCCAAACCGCCGACTAACTTCTCTGCATCCTGAAGACAATCAAAGTTGACAATGAGATGGAACAAGTCTGCTCTCCTGGTCTGGACTGGGTTTTAAAAGCTTTTTTGGCCGTGTTGAGGCTGAATTGCCTGCAGTCAGGGGAGGGCTGCGAGCTAATGTGAGTTTAGAATGAGCATGAGTGTAGCTGTGGGCTGTTAGACACTAAGAAGCATGCACAGCTAGCCGCTCGTCAATCTTTTCATTGTTTTCATCTATAATTCACACTCCCTGACACAGGACCTCACAAAGCTACATACAGTCCAACCCTTTCATCACACCAAAAGCCTATTATTTTTTCAGGTTATCATTTTATGTAAATATGTGAGATATTTTAAAAAGGAGGGAAGGCAACAAAAAAAATAAATGAAATAAAAATGACATATCACAGCCATTTTGATATTACATTGCCAAAATGTTTCCACAAATTAATAACCTTGTGTTATCACTGATTAAATCACTAAAGTCTATATACATTTAGATGATAAGCTGTAAAAAAAAAAAAAAAAAAAAAAAAAAAAAAGGACCTAACTACCTAGGATGTACCCTCCTCCATTGCTGCAGAGGTGGAAGGGGTGGGGGGTCAGCCTGTCAGTGCTCAGACCATATGCTGCACACTGCATCAAATTGGTCTGCATGGCTCTCATCCCAGAAGGAAGCCTCTTCTAAAGATAATGGACAAGAAAGCCTACAAACAGTTTGCTATATAGACAAGTAGACTAAGGACATGGATTACTGGAACCATATCCTGCGGTCTGATGAGACCAAGATAAACATATTTAGTTCAGATGGTGTCAAGCGTGTGTGGTAGCAAACAGGTAAGGAGTACAAAGACAAGTGTGTCTTGCCTACAGTCAAGCATGGTGGTGGGAGTGTCATGGTCTGGGGCTGCATGAGTGCTGCCAGCACTGGGGAGCTACAGCTCATTGAGGGAACCATGAATGCCAACATCTACTGCCACATACTGAAGCAGAGCATGATCCCCTCCCTTCGTAAACTGGGCCGCAGGGCAGTATTCCAACATAATGACCCCAAACACACCTCCAAGATGACCACTGCCTTGCTAAAGAAGCTGAGGGTAAAGGTGATGGACTGGCCAAGCATGTCTCCAGACCTAAACCCTATTGAGCATCTGTCTGGCATCCTCAAACGGAAGGTGGAGGTGCGCAAGGTCTCCAACATCCACCAGCTCCGTGATGTCATCATGGAGGAGTGGAAGAGGACTCCAGTGGCAACCTGTGAAGCTCTGGTGAACTCCATGCCCAAGAGGGTTAAGGCAGTGCTGGAAAATAATGGTGGCCACACAAATTGACACTTAGGGGTGTACTCACTTTTGTTGCCAGCGGTTTAGACATTAATGGCTGTGTATTGAGTTATTTTGAGGGGACAGCAAATTTACACTGTTATACAAGGTAGGGGTGTGTGTGTGTGTGTATTTTTTTTTTTTTTTTTTTTTTTTTAGCAGAGACCCTAGGGAATAAAATGGTGATCATTGCAAATTTTTAGGTCACTCTGTATGTGCGCAGCAGCTTTTCAATTGCAATTTATTTTGGAAATAAATACATTTTAATGAATTTAAAAAAAAAAGGGCACATGTGTACAGAGAACTTTGGAGCACAACATAAGCTTCACGTTAGACAAAGTACAACCTTACGAAAGAAATAAGCCTTCATAATGTACAGATTACAGCATGTGAATAATGGTACCCAAATAATAAAACGCGCCCTCCTTGAGTTCCCACCACTGCACTTTAGAAAAGTATATATCTCAACACTGTGTATAAAACAATATATAAAATGTGTGAAAGTCTGTGAAACTTCCAAAGCTGCCACTTTAAATGTGTCAATAATTGTGTAAACTCTATTAATTTGCAAAAACCAGAAAAGCGCCGCTTATATTAATTTTCTGTTTTTTGCAAATTAATAGAGTTTACACAGATTACAGCATACCTCAGTGGTTCATAAGTGAGCACATACCGCATCTGGCTACGGCTAAGTCAAAAGTAGAGAAGCTCTGATGAGACACGTTAGTGTATTCAAGAGGGACACATACATATCTGCAAGGACTTTACATATTTTATCAATAACCATGATAATTCAGCTCCTATATCCTGCTCTGTAGATGTAGATGCCAGTTCCAGCCAGCGATCCCAAATGTTGTGGTATTTCGATGAGTAGTTTGTGTGCTTATATATAATAATATTTTTATATGGTAGGGATTGATTGACAGTGACCATCCATTCCTGGAGTGTTGGTACGTCAGCCCGAAGCCATTTTCTGGCTATCAGAAGCCTAGCTGCATCAAGATATAATGGCGTTTATCCTGTTCTTGCTCGGGGAGTATACCCAATAAGCATTGCTTGGGGCATAGCGTTAACGGAGAGCCCATTTCGTTGTGTAGGAATTTAATCAGTTGTTCCCAATAGCTCTGGATGGCCGGACAAGACCAAATTAGGTGGTAGAAAGAACTGTTACGGTCTTTACATCTAGGGCACGAAGGGCCCCATTGAGGTTTGCATCTCGCTAAGCGAGCTGGGGTCAGGTAAGATCTGTGGAGTATATATAAAAGTTTGTAAGCCTGTCGGATAGCTTTGGAGAAACCAACTTACTGGCTGCCAGGGCATCCGTCTATTCATCCTCCCTTGAGCTTCCCCATATCCGCCACCCAGCTACTCTTTAACCCACAGGCCAAGTCTGACACTGCAGGTAGTATAAGGTTGGAGTAACAAGTAGGTCAGTTTTTTCGAGTCTACTCCCAGGAGAACGTCCACTAGGTATAAAGAAGTAAGATCGGGGGTAGAATTGCCAAATTGGGACTGCAGTGCGTGGCGGAGCTGGAGAAAGTGAAAGAACATGGAGTTTGGCAGGTCAAAGGTTAGTTTAAGATCCTGAAATTATTTAATTCCCACACTGTTCATTACCTGAGATCAACGTCCGGCAGGGTGAGCAGTTCTGGAAAGTTAAAATTGTCCCATAGTGGCGCGTAAGCGGGAATGGGGGAAGCTTTAAGCTGGCACAATGCCAGCGCCCAGATCCTGCAGTGGTGGTAGACCAGTCCCCTATGCCCCCCCATTTTGGTTAAATTGCGCGTGTTGCTAAATAGGATCTGAAAGGGGTGTGCAACTTAGGTAGGGGCTGCAGAGCATACTAATGTGAGGTACCCAAGTTTGTCTTCCTTGTCAAAATAGAAAAAGTGGGACAGTTGAACAACCAGGTAATAAGCGTGAAGATTGGGTAGAGCAGTTCCACGCAACTCCGTGGGGTTTTTTAGGATCCACTATGATAACTTATGACGAGAGTTACCCCAAACAAATGAATTGAGGATAGAGTCCATGGTTTTAAATACCCGAAGCAGCAGATAGGTTGGGGAATGCTAAAAAATATATAGGAGTTTGGGTAACAAGATCTTGATCAAGTTAATGCAGCCCATGACCCCAAGTGGAAGACGTGCCCAGGTTTGGGTTTTGGTTTTAATTAATGCGTATAGGGGTTCTACATTCAATCTGGTGTACTCTTCCTGAGAGCGAGTGACCTGGATTCCTAAGTATTTAATTTGGCTTGCTCTTATCAAAGGGAGGTGGGCTTGATCAATGTTTGGAGGACCCAGGTCCATGGGGAGAATCTGGGATTTATCCCAGTTGATTTAGATGCCAGAGAATGCCCCATAAGGTTCAATAAGATTTAGACCCCTTTCACACCGAGGGCATTTTGCAGGCGCTATAGCGTTAAAAATAGCGCCTGCAATCTTCCCTCAAACAGCTGCAGCATTGTCTCCAGTGTGAAAGCCCTAGGGCTTTCACACCGGAGCGCTGCGCTGGCAGGACGGGAAAAAAAGTCCTGCCAGCAGCTTCTTTGGAGCGGTGAAGGAGCGGTGTATTTATTGCTCCTCCACCGCTGCTCCCCATTGATATCAATGGGGCAGCGCTGGGATACCGCCTGTCACAGACCTAGCCGGGACAGAGGCTGTTGGAGAGGACTGTATGCAAGCCTGTTGCCTTTTGATTATGGGCCCTAGCATTTGGGGGAATGGTGCTCTCTGTGAGCTGTATGTGAGCTGGGGTTGGTGTTACGTTGGATTCAGCTCCATGTCCCCCCAAAACACACAGACTCTGGAACCCGTTATATGCCATATTAGAATGATAAGACTGAATTATACTGTTGGGACGCATACTGTGAGGAGATGCTAATTTTATCAACTCCACTCACCTGTCTGATGTCAGCTATAATGTGTTTAATGTAAATAAGTTTAGTCTAGGTTCTAAGGGTATTCAACTCATTGTTGTTTGTTCTAATTAACCCTGTGTTGATGTTTATGGTAATGTGTGTACATTGAATGAGCTGATCACATTGTCCTCTATACAATGTAGGAGACGGGACGACTCCTATTGGAGCTCATGTTAATTAGGTTAGCTTTGAGTCATCCTGGTGTATAAATGTGTGGGAGATCTCAAATAAAGGGTAGTTCTGATGTACTCCAAGACTGGTGTTGTCTAGTTCTTGGGGGTTCCTATAGCCAGATCCATTGGACTCGTGTTCCAGAACTTAGGAAGCGGTATACTGACGGAAACACTCAAGCGGAGTGTGGGACGTTCCGTGACATTGGTGGCAGCAGTGGGATAGCTTCCTGAAGTCTGGGACATCCAAACCTCCAACTGGATCCAAGATCATCATAGCAGACTTCAGTCACCCCAGCGGAGATATGGACCTGGCATCAGAATTCCCGGGGCTGCTGCGGATCATCCTTTCAACGTACACCAGGACTGTGTCGGAGGATGAATACCTGGAGCTCAGGCAGCTGATTCGGGTGGAGCTCTGGATTGCAGCCCTCTGTCTCGCTGGTATAAAACAGGGAAAGTGCTTTCCAACCCAAGAGCAACGGGCCAGTGACCAACGGGCATTGCGGATGGCATTCCTGGGAGAGCAGCCCCAGGAGCAATGGGTGACTGAGTTGGACAGGTTGGTCCAGCAGGAGATAGAGCTGGACAATCATTATCGGGCTCTGCAATGGCACGCAGAGGAGGGATATTTAGGGGAGACAACACAATGCTCTCCGGAGGGATATGACTTTGGCGGCCCTGGATTGCTGTGGGAGAACCTTACAGATCTTTTTATGTTTGGCGATGAAGGGGAACCTGACCTTGAGGACCTGAGAGACTATAGAGAGTCTATGCTCGGTCTTGCAGGGGTCTCAGAGCTCAAACCTGATCTGGACCATTTGCTAAGGAAGGAACAGCATCTGGAAAGGGCATACAGGAAACTGCTAGAACAAGTTCAGCAGCATGCCAGAGAATCGGCAGTGGAAAATCCGGAGATTGCCGTCCCCAAACCTGAAGTGCTGACAACAGGGCAGAGCTCTGCTAACCTCTGCCCAGAAATGATAGCATCTTCTGGGTTCCATGGACAGGAGATGGTGAACCTCTATCCCCAGACATCAGTTGCAGAGACATGGGATTTGATAGACTTTTCTGCTGAGGAAAAACAACCTGATGAGCCTCCAGCAGAAGAGCTGCTATCAGGGCCAAAGTTCACTGTGTTCTGCCCAGCACCAACAGTGGCTTCGGCCTTCTTGAGAGAAGAGGTAGTCGGCCTTTCTCCCACAACACTGACAGGGACATGTGATTTTCTGCCAGCAGCATCTATGGAGTTAAAACAAACTTCTCCAGCTGAAGATCTGGTAACTGAACAGAGGGTCCAAGACCTCTGTCCCACACTTTTACCAATTCCAGAGACTGGGGATTTAATAGACGTTTCTGTAGAGGAGGAACCACCTGGAAAACCCCCAGCAGAAGTGCTGGCAACCGGACAGAGGGTCCAAGACCTCTGCCCCACACCTGCAGCAATTGTGGAGGCTCAGGGTGAGAAGATGGCAATCACTTCCCAGCAGCAGATACAGGGGGAGAAGGGAGAGGAGGTGTGTGTTGTCCCTCCCCAACAGTTGGCCAGGGTGGAGGAAGTGGGCTTTCCTCCCCAGCAAAGATCCGTGTACCTGGGAGACAGTACCATCGACATGTCATCCCATCAGCCAGATGAGGGAATGGAAAAGGAAGCAGCCGGCTCACCTCCCCAATGGCAGCTACACAGTTTGGGAGTGGAGGAAGCCAGCCTCCTGCCCCAACAGTTAGCCGGAGCAGAGGATGCGGAGTCCCCAGCAGAAGTGCTGGCAACAGGGCAGAGTGCTACCAACCTCTGCCCAGCACCGGCAACAACTACAGAGTTCCAGGGAGGCGGGGCAGTCGGCCTCCCTCTCCAACAGTTAGCCGGAACAGATGGTGTGGGGTTTCCAGCAGAAGGGCTGGCAACAGGGCCGAGGACTGCTGGACTCTGCCCTCAACTAACAGAGGATGGATTTCCTGTGAAGGTGGATGGGACTTCAGTCTCCACCTGTATACTCCAGGGATGGTGGGCAGTCGGCCCCGATCCCCAACAGCATGACAGAGTGAGCCCAGACACCCTGTCTTCTTTCCAGCGGCAGAAAGGATTCCAGGGAGAAGAGCCAATCCAGGCCTCTCCCCAGCGGCAGATATGTTCTCTGAGAGAGGCAGAGGTTGGCTGGGCGAGTAATACTCTGTTTGGAACAATTTGTTTGGGGTACTGTGTGGGTACAGGCAGTAGAGGACTGGAACTATGGACTAACTTCGGAGTCAACCCGTCTGGGGTCTCTTCCTGTGTTAGTCTCCTGCCGAAAGGGGAGAAATGTCACAGACCTAGCCGGGACAGAGGCTGTTGGAGAGGACTGTATGCAAGCCTGTTGACTTTTGATTATGGGCCCTAGCATTTGGGGGAATGGTGCTCTCTGTGAGCTGTATGCCTGGGGACCCTGGGGTTGGTGTTACGTTGGATTCAGCTCCATGTCCCCCCCAAAACACACAGACTCTGGAACCCGTTATATGCCATATTAGAATGATAAGACTGAATTATACTGTTGGGACACATACTGTGAGGAGATGCTAATTTCATCAACTCCACTCACCTGTCTGATGTCAGCTATAATGTGTTTAATGTAAATAAGTTTAGTCTAGGTTCTAAGGGTATTCAACTCATTGTTGTTTGTTCTAATTAACCCAGTGTTGATGTTTATGGTAATGTGTGTAAATTGAATGAGCTGATCACATTGTCCTCTATACAATGTAGGAGACGGGACGACTCCTATTGGAGCTCATGTTAATTAGGTTAGCTTTGAGTCATCCTGGTGTATAAATGTGTGGGAGATCTCAAATAAAGGGTAGTTCTGATGTACTCCAAGACTGGTGTTGTCTAGTTCTTGGGGGTTCCTATAGCCAGATCCATTGGACTCGTGTTCCAGAACTTAGGAAGCGGTATACTGACGGAAACACTCAAGCGGAGTGTGGGACGTTCCGTGACACCGCCGGCAAAACGCAGCTATTGCGGCACATTGCGGGTGGTTTTAACCCTTTCTCGGCCGCTAGCGGGGGGTAAAAGTGCCCCGCTAGCGGCCAAAATGCGCCGCTAATCCGACGGTAAAAGGCCGCTAAAAATAGCAGCGTTTTACCGCCGACGCTATGGGGGGCCCGGTGTGAAAGGGCTCTTAGAGCCGCTGACAGAGGGACCCGCATCTTTCAGGTACATGGAATGGAAGTTCTCTGATGGCTATTGCCAATGGTTCCACCACCAGGGTGTACAGTAGCGGGGACAATGGACATCCCTGGCACGTGCCTTTACTAAATGGGAAGGGATCTGATCATTCACCTGAATCGTGGCCACCGGGGATTGGTAAAGCAGTTTGATCCATGCCATGAAGTTGGGGCCAAATGTGTACCTGTTAAGGCACTCTCACAGGTACTTCCATTCAACTGTATCAAAAGCTTTAGCGGCGTCCAGGCTGACCACAGCACGGGAACCTACCAAATCATGGGTAGCCTGCAGATTCAAATACAGAAGTCTTAAGTTTAAAGCCATGTTTTTGTTGGGCATAAAGCCTATTTGATCAGAATGGACTAGGTCAAAGACCACTGTGTTTAACCGAAGCGCTAGTATTTTTGCTAGGATTTTGATGTGGAGTTGTAGCAATGAAATGAGACGATAGGATTGCGGGAGGGGTCCTTTCCGGGTTTAGGTATTAAGACTATCAACGCTTCTCGCATGGACTTTGGGAGGGTAGAGGAATCAAAAATATGTTTAAATAGTTCTTGGAGTTTTGGTACTAATATATCTCTGAACTGAGAGTAAAATTCTAATGGGAGGCCATCTGTACCAGGGGCCTTAGCTGTGGCCAGGTGTGAAATGGCCTCATTAATATCAATCGTGATGGAGGCTTCCAGTTGGGTTATTTAAGCCTCGGACAGTGATGGAAAGTTTCTAGGTAGTAGGAAAGATACTAACTCATTGTGGGTGTATTGAGCAGTGGAAGAGTATAGAGCAGAGACAAAGGCATGAAACTCTCCAGCCACCAGGCCAAGGTCAGTGACCCAATGGCCAGATAGGTCGACAAGGGATACCACCACTGAGGGCCTGTGATCCAAATGCGCAAGGTAAGCTAGAAGCCTGCTCGCATGTTCCCCATATTCAAAGATCCTCTGCTTGCAAAAGAAAATTTTTTAATTGAAAGGCATGCTCTAGTGATTCTAGATGAGCTTCAGCTTGTCGTAAAGCTGATTTAGAGGACAACTTGTATCTGGAGATACGAGTCGAAAACCACATCTTGACGTGTAATTTAAGACTCCCATACCGCTCCACAGGGGGCCAAGTCTCTATTGGTATTGAAAAAGAAGAGCCATTCTTGTATTCGTCTACATTGGGGAGAACAGATAGCCAGAAAGGGTTTAGCCTCCACGCCTGGCAGGAGGGGGGAGTTTGCAAGTCAATTATGGAGCATGAAAAATAACAACAAAAAGTGCAGTGCTGAAAGTATCTAACATGTTATAATAAGCATATAAATCTAAAATGAACACCCTTGCAGATGTGAAAAATTGTGAACATCAAATTATAATCAAATGTCCTGTGTGAAATATGGAACAGCAAATGAAAAAAGTCAGTATGAAAAGTGTTAGAGGGATATCTCTTCAAGTTGGAAGATGCCGGTGAACATCAGGAGACGTATGGATATACAATAAAAAATGAGAGGGTACCCTTACCGGATCTGTAGGACGCACATACTCTATGGCAGTGCGTCAGAAAGGCATGGGGAGGATCTCCCGTGGTATCCAGACCAAGTGATGTCTTGTAGGCCGCGAGCCCCAATGGATGATGATAGACACAAGCGGGAGTTGAATGACTGTCCCTCTCATAATGAGCTCTTTTAAGAAATCCTTGTGAGTTTCATGCTTGAGTGACACAGCTTTTCCAGGCCAGCTGGGGATGAATGAGGGTTTGTGAGCTCTTCCCGGTATATTTACTCCTAATCTGCTTCAACTATGTAGTGCAAGGGCCTGCCTGATTGCATACAAATTTGAAACTCACAAGGATTTCTTTAAAGAGCTCATTATGAGAGGGACAGTAGTTCAACTCCCGCTTGTGTCTATCATCATCCATCGGGGCTCGCAGCCTACAAGACATCACTTGGTCTGGATACCACGGGAGATCCTCCCCATGCCTTTCTGACGCACTGCCATAGGGTATGTGCGTCCTACGGATCTGGTAAGGGTACCCTCTCATTTTGTATCCATACATCTCCTGATGTTCACCGGCATCTTCCAACTTGAAGAGATATCCCTCTAACATTCATACAGACTTTTTTTCATTTGCTGTTCCATATTTCACACAGGACATTTGATTATAATTTGATGTTCCCAATTTTTCACATCTGCAAGGGTGTTCATTTTAGATTTATATGCTTATTATCACGTTAGATACTTTCAGCGCTGCAATTTTTGTTGTTATTTCTCATTGGACTTGCTTTGTGTGTTAGCTGCTTTTGTTTTCTGTTTTTTACATTTTGGGTTTAGCGCAGCATTTTCACCTTCTATAGTATATGGAGCATCACAAGCGGTTTCCCCGCACCAGGTTGTATCCAAACCAGGTATAAAACTGAATGTTGCTCTCCAGAGTTGAAAAGCCCCAGGTGCTGGCTAATGCTAATCCATGTTGTGAGGGAAGAAAAAAGCGCTTACTCATAGCTATAAGTAAGCGCTCCGCAGAGCGTGAAACGCGTTAGCTGATTATCTGTACATTCTATCCATGGTGCTTTGTACATGATTTGTTCCTGATTTTACAATAAAGACATTTCGTTGGATTATATTCTCCTGGTGTGCGGCTGTCCGAACTTTTTTCTTCCCTCACAATATAGTACGGAGCATGGTCCGATAAAATGCGTGTTCCAAACGTTTAATTTGTTCTATGGTCCCTTACTGTTTTCAAAGATTATTATTATACAGGAATTATATAGCGCCAACAGTTTGCGCAGAGCTTTACAACATGAGGGCAGACAGTACACTTACAATACAAACCAATACAGGAGGACCCTGCTCGTTAGAGTTTACAATCTAGAAGGGAGCGTCAAGTGGAAACAAAAAAGGTAATAACTGTGGGGGATGAGCTGATAGAGAAAATGAAAATACAGTTAGGTGTGGGTAGGGTAGGCTTCTTTGAAGAGAAGGGTTTTCAGGGATCGTCTAAAAGCTAATAAAGTAGGAGATAAGCGGACAGATTGGGGTAGGGCATGCCGTAGGATTGGAGAGGCTTTGGAAAAGTCCTGGAGGCAAGCATGGGAGGAGGTGATGAGGGAGCTAGAGAGCAGGAGGTCTTGAGAGGAACGAAGAGAACGAGTAGGTTGGTATTTAGAGACTAAGCTAGTGATGTAGCTGGGGGGCGAAATTGTGGATGGCTTTGTACGTAGTTGTTAGTACAATTTAAAGGCACTTTGGCCTATATACAACATATGTCACTACCTGATGTAGATGGAGAGGGTAGCTGGTGGTTACCTCACCCCCTCTCCTCACACTAATTTCTCGGTACACCCCCCCCCCCCGCCCTTTTATTCTTCTATTTTCTTTCCTATCTACCTTGACTAAGTCCTAATATGCAGAGACTATGGGATAGGGGGCTGACTTGGTAGTTGACTCCTTTTCCAATCCCTCTCAGGTCTTACGAAACAAACAGAAATCAAGTGAGGAATATTTGCAGAGGCCCTGAATTTTCAGCAGCCCTGACATCTATAGATACCCGAAATATCACACACAAAACTGACAAATGTATTGATATCTCAAAGAGCATTTTAAGCATTCTTATGTCAGGTATGCCATTTGCAATTTTTACAGGGAGCCTTTTGCTGGCCACGTCATTTGTATATCACCATGTTCTGTATTGTACTTGGAGCCATGTCCTCTTATATTGGAATTTCTGCATAGTCTGTTAAATCTTTAATAAAATCTTTACGGATTAAAATGCGAGTTCCATATCCCACATCCACCAGCCACGGCAGCAAAGAGGAAGATACAAAAATGTAGTCTATCCGTGATATAGTGGAGTAGGATGCGGAAAGGCATGAGTAGCCGGGGGAGGTGGGGAATTTATATCGCCATGTATCCACCAGGGCAAATGTCTTACTTAATTTTTACACTATCCCTTTACATAGTTACATATGAGGTTAAAAAAAGACACAAGTCCATCAAGTCCAACCTATGTGTGTGATTATGTCAGTATTACATTGTATATCCCTTTATGTTGTGGTCATTCAGGTGCTTTTCTAATAGTTTCTTGAAACTATCAATGCCCCCTGCTGAGACCACAGCCTGTGAAAGGGAATTCTACATCCTTGCCGCTCCTACAGTAAAGAACCCTCTACGTAGTTAAAGGTTAAACCTCTTTTCTTCTAATTTTAATGAGTGGCCAAGAGTCTTGTTAAACTCTCTTCCGCGAAAAAGTTTTATTCCTATTGTGGGGTCACCAGTACGGTATTTGTACATTGAAATCATATCCCCTCTCAAGCGTCTCTTCTCCAGAGAGAATAAGTTCAGTGCTCGCAACCTTTTCTCATAACTAATATCCTTCAGGCCCTTTATTAGCTTTGTTGCCCTTCTTTGTACTCGCTCCAATTCCAGTACATCCTTTCTGAGGACTGGTGCCCAGAACTGGACAGCATAATCTAGGTGCGCCCGGACCAGAGTCTTGTAGAGCGGCCGGGAGAATCATCGTTTTATCTCTGGAGTTGATCCCCTTTTTAATGCATGCCAATATTCTGTTTGCTTTGTTAGCAGCACCTTGGCATTGCATGCCATTGCTGAGCCTATCATCTCCTAGGACCTCCAGGTCCTTTTCCATCCTAGATGGAGGTTCTCCCCCAGTGTATAGATTGCATTCATATTTTTGCCACCCAAATGCATTATTTTACATTTTTCTACATTGAACCTCATTTGCCATGTAGTTGCCCACCCCATTAATTTGTTCAGATCTTTTTGCAAGGTTTCCACATCCTGCGGAGTAGTTATTGCCCTGCTTAGCTTAGTATCGTCTGCAAATACAGAGATTGAACTGTTTACCCCATCCTCCAGGTAGTTTATGAACAAATTAAACAGGATTGGTCCCAGCACAGAACCCCGGTGGACCCCACTACCCACCCCTGACCATTCTGAGTACTCCCCATTTATCACCACCCTCTGAACTCTCCCTTGTAGCCAGTTTTCAATCCATGTACTCAGCCTATGGTCCATGCCAACGGACCTTATTTTGTACAGTAAACGTTTATGGGGAACTGTGTCAAATGCTTTTGCAAAATCCAGATACACCACGTCTACAGGCCTTCCTTTATCTAGATGGCAACTCACCTCCTCATAGAAGGTTAGTAGATTTGGCAAGAACGATTCTTCATGAATCCATGCTGATTACTGTTAATGATACCGTTCTCATTACTAAAATCTTGTATATAGTCCCTTATCATCCCCTCCAAGAGTTTACATGCTATTGACGTTAGGCTAACTGGTCTGTAATTCCCAGGCATGTATTTTGGGCCCTTTTTAAATATTGGTGCTACATTGGCTTTTCTCCAATCAGCTGGTACCATTCCAGTCAGTAGACTGTCTGTAAAAATTAGGAACAACGGTCTGGCAATCACTTGACTGAGTTCCCTAAGTACCCTCGGGTGCAAGCCATCTGGTCCCGGTGAGTTATTAATGTTAAGTTTCTCAAGTCTAATTTTAATTCTGTCCTCTGTTAACCATGGAGGTGCTTCCTGTGATGTGTCACGAGGATAAATACTGCAGTTTTGGTTACTGAAGCCCCCCGACTCCCTCGTGAAGACTGAGGAGAAGAATAAATTCAATACCTTCGCCATCTCCCCATCCTTTGTAACTAGATATCCTTCCTCATTCTTTATGGGGCCAATATGGTCTAACCTCCCTTTTTTACTGTTTACATACTTAAAGAATTTCTTGGGATTTTTTTGTTTTTTGCTCTCCTCCGCTATGTGTCTTTCATGATCTATCTTAGCCGTCCTTATTGCACCCTTACATTTCTTGTTGCATTCTTTATAAAGTCTGAATGCTGATCCCTCAACCCTGTATTTTTTGAAGGCCTTCTCCTTTGCTTTTATATGCATTTTTACATTGGAGTTAAGCCATCCAGGACTTTTGTTCGCTCTTTTAAATTTATTACCCAATGGGATGCATTGGCTAATGCCCTTATTTAATATGCTCTTAAAGCAAACCCATTTCTCCTCCATGTTCTTTGTTCCAAAGATTTTATCCCAATTTATGCCTTCTAGCAAGGTTCGTAGTTTAGGGAAGTTGGCTCTTTTGAAATTCAGTGTCTTTGTATTCCCTTTATGTTTCCTCTTTGTGTGATTTATACTGAAACGAATTGACCTGTGAACGCTGTTACCTAAATTGCCCCGTATTTCCACATCCGCGATCAGGTCTGTATTGTTGGTAATCAATAGATCCAGTAATGCTTTATTTCTAGTTGGTGCGTCTACCATCTGACCTATAAAACTGTCCTGCAAGACATTAAGGAACTGGCGAGCCTTAGATGAATGCGTGGTTCCCTCTGCCCAGTCTATGTCTGGATAATTAAAATCCCCCGTTATGATAACACTTCCCATCCTTGCTGCTAATCCAAATTGTGATAGGAGATCTGTCTCCGCTTCCTTCCTCGGGTTAAGGGGCCTATAGCATACTCCCAGTATTATTTTCCCCTTAGCTTCATTCCTTTGTAGCTCTACCCATAGGGATTCCACCTCCTCCCTAGCTCCCTTAGTGATGTCATCCCCCACATTCACTTGTACATTATTCTTGATATATAGGAATACCCCTCCCCCTTTTTTACCCGCTCTATCCTTGCGATAAAGGGTATACCCTTGAATGTTTGCCAGCCAATCATGAGAGCTGTTGAACCAGGTCTCTGAAATTCCCACAAAATCCGAATCCTCCTCGTACTACGGTATCTCTAGTTCACCCATCTTGTCCGCCAGGCTCCTGGCATTGGTGAACATGCCACGTAGTTTAGACCGGTTGCATATTACCCTCGTATTGGGTGTTCCGAGATTGCAACTAGGACTTGCTACTATACTTACCTTGGGTTTTTGTGCTTTGGTCAACCTACCACTAATGCCCCAAATACTGCCCTCTGGAATATGTTCCGCGCTCTCTACCTCTGGACCCCCCCCCAATCACCTAGTTTAAAAACTAACTTTTTGGCCATCTTCAATCCCAGCTGATCTGCACCCTCCTCATTTAGGTGCAGTCCGTCCCTTCTATAGTACCGGTTAGTGACTGAGAAGTCGGCCCAGTCCTCCAGGAACCCAAACCCCTCCTTACTACACCAGCTCTTCAGCCACTCGTTTACTTCCCTAATCTTCCTCTGCCTTTCTGGTGTGGCTCAATGTACCGGTAGTATTCTTGAGGATACTACCTTGGAGGTCCTTTTCCTCGATTTAGCTCCCTAGCCCTTTAATTTATTTTTCTGAACACTTTCATTTATATTACATCCTTAGAAATAAGGATGACCAGTTCTCCTTTTGAAAATACCTCAGATTTCTTATTTACGTTTAAAAGCAAAAAAAAAAAAAAAAAAAAAAAAGAAAAAGGTTTTACTTTCACCCTGGACCGGAAGTGACGCCATGATGTTGCTCCAGTCTACCCCAGGCCATGGAGATGACAAAGGACGATCGAGTCTTATCGACCTCTATGACCAGCCAGCGGCACCATTGGATCATTTCTTGGGTGGGGCGATGGAAGCCCGAGAGACATGAGCGAGCGCACAGAATGCTTTCAAGAGAAAGCCAGCCGCCGGCTGAAAAAAAAAAAAACAATATCGGGGTTATGGCTGACATCTTCCATAATTACCATAATCCTGGTAAACCACTCGCCTACCGCAATGTATAATATATATATATATATTATATACACACACACATATACACATACATATACATACACACATATGTATTATGGTCGGCAAGTGGTTAACCACCTCCCTAGTCCCAAGGGTTCAAGGGAGGTTTGACGGGCGGATTAAGCCGCGTCACCCCTTGCATAAAACCCCGGATTAAAGAATGTGTAGCAAGTGGTCTTTGAAATAAGACCAATAAAGCTGAGACTTGGCCTTTAATAGTACTCAAGGCCAATTTCATTTCTACCCCTAATTGTAGAAAGGAAAGAATTCTGCCTATGATATATCTCCGAGGGTGCCAACCCTTGGATTCACACCAGGAAACATAAGCCCTTCAGACTCTATAATATATAGTTCTGGAGGCTGGCTTCCTTGATTCCTAATTAAAGTAGAGTTAACTGACCCGGAGAGCCCACGTTTCTTCAGAATGTGGGTTTCAATAGCCAAGCCCTTAAATTTAGAGACCAAAAGAAAGGATGGAATATCGGTCCCTGTGAGAGCAGATCTGGCCGCAGTGGGAGGGACCATGGGCCCTCCACTGCCATCTTTACGATTTCTGCATACCATGACCTTCTGGGCCATGCTGGTGCCATCAGAATTACTGGCTTTCTTTCCAGCTTGATCCTGCAAAGAAGTCGAGGCAGCAACTGAATAGGGGGGAAATGCATAGATCAGTGAGAACTGATCCCACGGGGTCACCAACGTATACGTTCTGCATGCGAATGGATCCCTTGTTCTGGCTACAAAGTTGACTAACTTCATGTTGAACCCAGACGCTAGAATATCTACGTCCGTAGTCCCCCATCTTTGGCAAACAGCCCGAAATATGTCGGGGTGAACAGACCATTCCCCTGGGAATAACTGCTGGTGACTCAAGTAGTCCACCTGCCAATTCTCTACTCCCGGAATGAAGACTGCCGATGGGCAGAAAGGAATGTTCTGTGCCTAAGTTAGAATATGGTTCACCTCTCTCTGTGCTGAGAGACTTTTGGTGCCCCCTTGGTGATTGATATAGGCCATAGCTGTCGCATTGTGGGATTGAATCCTGACAGGACAATCCCGTAACCTGAAAGTCCAGGCCTTTAGAGGCAGACGCACTGCCCGAATCTCTAGGATATTGATGGGCAAGGTTCTTTCGGTTCTTGACCACTGTTCCTTGGACAGTTGTCTTTTCTAGTACTGCTCCCCAGCCTGAAAGGTTGGCATCCGTTGTTACCACTTTCCAGATGACTGGTCTGAAGGTTTTACCTTTCAGCAGACTCTGGGTTAGTAACCAAGTGAGGCTTTGGGACGCTCTTGGGGACAGCCACATTGGCAAGTCTAAAGCTTGAATTGTTTTGTTCCAAGTCAACAGGATACTGTTTTGCAACAGTCTTGAATGGAACTGGGCATAGGGAACTGCTTCGAATGAAGCCACCATGGTTCCTAGCAACCTCATGCAGTGGCAAATGGAGGGATCGCCTTTTGACCTGACCATCTGCACCAGCTCTCTTATGGAGTTGATTTTTGCCTGAGGCAAGAACACCTTTTCCTTGGCTGTGTCTATGATCAGACCAAAGTACTCCAGCCTTTTTAGCGGTATTAAGGAAGATTTCTCTAGGTTGAGACTCCAAACCAAACTTTCCAGATAATTGGTTGTAGTGCGTACGCTTTGCTCCAAATGAACCGACTGATCTATTAGCAATAGATCATCAAGGTACGCTACGAATGTTATGCCCTGTGCCCTTAACCTGGCTAGAGGTGGGGCCAGCACTTTTGTAAACACCCGGGGTGCTGTGGCTAGCCCAAAGGGCAGGGCTACAAATTGGAAATGCTGCTGTTCTAGCTCGAACCGCAGAAATTTTTGGTGAGCGGGAAATATAGGAACATGCAGATATGCATCCCCGATGTCGATAGATGCCAGAAGTTCTCCTCCTAGATGGATAGAAACTACTGACCTGATCGTCTCCATGTGAAAGGAGCGGATCTTCAGGAACTGATATAGATTTTTTAGATCTAGAATGGGTCTGACATCTCCATTTGGTTTTCGTACCATAAAAAGGTTTGAATAAAACCCCAAACCTTGCTCTTTTGCTGGGATCTGTATGATCACCCCTTGAGAAATTAATCGGTTTAGTGCCTGAAATAGAGATGGTCTTTTCTCTGGATCTTTGGGAACGCTTGACCTCAGGAAACGATACGGTGGAAAGTCCCGAAATTCCAGCTTGTACCCAAACGTTACCGTGGAGATGACCTATCGGTCCTGAATTTCCTCTTTCCAGACTTCTGAAAACTGCAGAAGTCTTCCCCCTACCTTGGTGAGGGGGGTGCCTCTTCATGATGAGGCTTTAGGATTCTGCTTTGCAGGTTTCCAACCCCAGGACTTCTTTTGAGCCTGGGTCTGACCCTGAGGTTTTCCTCTAGAGTCTGACAGCGGAGGCCGTCACCACTGCCTGGAGGCAGAAGCCCCTGGCGCAGGGGAAAGAGCCTGTTTAAATGAAGGGCGTTTATACTTTCTTTTGACTGGCAAAAGAGTACTTTTCCCACTAGAAATTGTTTGGATATATTTGTCCAAGTCTTCTCCAAATAGTCGCTCCCCATGAAAAGGGAACCCAGTTAGAAGGTTTTTACATGGTGCTTCAGCTGACCAATTTTTTAACCACAGGATTCTATGCCAATGCACAGAAAAAGAAGGTAGAATAAATCAGCGCATATATGCATAAAATTAAAAAGCAGCTGTACACCAGGGTCAACACACTCAAATCCCTTAGGTGAAATATACAAAATAAGGTGCAGCGCTCAAATAAAACAAAAAATTCAAAAAAAATCCTTCACAAACACGTATAGAACAGTCCTGTTGTAATAATAATCGAATGTCCAAAGATAAAGTGAGTCTCCTTCACACGTGACAGCATGCCAAAAAATAGTGAATAATGAATGGTGCCCAACACCGGTGAACGAAATGGCCTCTCACCTATTATACAGGTTAAAAAAGCGTTCCCAGAAGGGGTCAATCAGCAGGAGCTCCAAATTCAGATGCTAATCCATCAGGAATCATACTGAGGATATCATTCTCAAGGGCTCTCGGGTGAAGGCTGTAGGCGGGGGTGGCTCACACATAGCATATATAATGCAAAGAAGAAAGAACAAGAATAGTGCTCTCTGTATACTCCAATTTATTAATAAAAGTAATTAAAAACAGACTTACAAAGATGGCACTTCACAAGTGCAAGATGTACACAGCATAAAGTTCCGTATCGAGACGGAATGGAGCATGCGCGGTAGCAACGGGTGACGTCACGTCGTTACGTTTCTGGACGCGTTGCGTCCCAGTGGGCGGGGACTTCTTCAGCAGATGACGTGATGACGAGACTACGTGGGCACCCGCGCTATAAGGAGGTGAGTTGCTATGGCGACAATAAACGCTTCACAACAGAGGGAATACCGGAAGTGTCCCCTGGTATTACAAACGGGGAAAACGGAAACCACTCCGTACAAGCTAACCGCTATGATTCACCTTAAAGGTCATTAACAATAAAAATAAAAATAAAACGAGGCAATCATATGAATGAATACCCGATATAGTATTTTTTATAAAAAATATATATATGAAAGCCACAATAAAAAATATTCAAATTAACCATTTACAAAATGATAATACCTAATTGAAAAAATGTCAGAACGAAAAATTCCGTCAAACCGCTGTTACCGACTGCTCCAAAATAATTAACATACAGAATATAAAATTTATAAAAATTTATAAAATTTATCGGTCAGAAATAAAACAATTTGTATCGAACTCTATATTTAACCCTTCGGGGCACATTACTCTTGTCTCATATATCCAATAGGATTCTCTTTTACTTAATTGTCTTATGAAATTGCCCCCTCGCCAATGTTTGTTGACCCTCTCAATGCCCCAAAACTTCAGACCCCTCGGATTCTGTTCATGAAAGGCCTTGAAATGTCTAGACACGTTATGGGTCTTGAGGCCTTTTTTGATGTTGTTGACATGTTCAGCCAGTCTAACGTGTAAAGGTCTTGAGGTTCTGCCCACATACTGGAGTCCACAACTGCACTCCAGCATGTAGACAACTCCAACCGTATCGCATGTGATCAATTGTTTGATCTCATACTCTCGGTTGGTAGCTGAGGCCAGGAATTTTTTTCTCTTTTTGATATTCCCTTTGGCATGTTTGCAAGGTACACACCGACCGCAGGCATAGAAACCCCCTAAAAAGGAAAAAAGCCTGTCAGATGTGGGTATGGGCGGATCTAAAACTCCAGGGGCCAACCGGTCCCTTAGTGTGGGGGCTTTTTTGTAAATAAATTGAGGCCTGTCAGGAAGTACAGGGCCCAAAATTCTATCCTGCTTTAGTATTGCCCAGTTTTTTTGAATTATTCTCTCGAACTTACGGTATTGGACATTATAATCCAACACCATTTTAAAATTGTGTTGATCATTGGTGGGAACCTTCCCGGACCCAGCAATAAGTTCTTTCCTATCCAATGACATAACTCTGGAGACCTCTTTATCAAGGATGGATCTATTATAACCCTTTTGTTCAAACCTAGACGTGAGGACTTGGGATTGATTTACAAAGTCATTCAGAGTAGTACAATTACGGCGCAACCTAATGTATTGTCCCCTGGGGATGTTGCACAGCCAAGAGCTGTGATGACAACTCCCCAGGGGAATATACGAATTGCGATCTGTTGGTTTAAAATAATTAGTAAGAATAAACTGGTCATGCTTAATACTAATGGACAAATCTAGAAATACAACTTTTTCTGAACTAATGGTCCATGTTAGAGAAATATTCTTAGTGTTATTATTGAGTGATTCAATAAAATCATTCAATCTTGATCTATCACCATTCCAAACCAGGATAAGATCGTCTATAAATCTTCTATAACACACTAACTCAGGGGGGCGACGGAGGAACACTGCCTCATTTTCCCAGTGGGACATGAAAATATTAGCCACACTGGGAGCGAAGCGAGCTCCCATCGCTACACCCCTGGTTTGTAGGTAGAATTCTCTATTGTACCAAAAGTAGTTCCTTGTGAGACAAAAATCTAAACAGCTTAAAAGGAACTCCTGATGCCCACCCGATAGGGAAGATCTAGTCAGAGCCCATTCCACCGAAGCCATAGCATCCTGATGGCCAATGATGGTGTACAGGGAACTTACATCCGCTGTAACTAAGAAGGTGGATGAGGAGCACTTCAAGGTGTCTAGAATTTGAATGATGTGTTTTGTGTCCTTCAAAAACGCCGGAGTTTGCATGACTAAAGGTTGTAAAAAGAAATCAATGTACTGTCCTAATCGCGCAGAGACAGAGTCGATCCCATTGACAATGGGTCTCCCTGGAGGTCTAACAGCATCTTTGTGTATTTTTGGTAAAAAATAAATAACAGGTGTTCTGCAGAATAAAGGATCTAAATACAAAGCTTCCTTTTTATTAAGGATCTTACGGTCCTTACCATCTTCAATAATATTATGCAATTCATCCTTAAAAAAGAGCATAGGATCCCTATTCAAAACTTGATAAGTATCCTGATCAGATAATAAACGACTCATTTCATTCTGATAATATTCTTTACTGAGAATGACTAACCCACCACCCTTATCCGCAGGGCGAATAACAATATCTTTGCGGTCCTTCTTGACAGAGGTCTTAAATTCGCTCCTATAAAAAATCTTAATAAGTTCAATACTTATGTTAACATTCAAAAATTTGTAAGAACTCTCAACATGAAAAGATATTTTCTATCGCACCCTTCTCAGGGATCTAAACCAGTGGCACAGAATTATTCGTCTCTTCGAAATAGGTCTACTTTCAATCCCCAGATTTCCGATAACAAACATTTGGAAGTTTTTAAAAATATGGTTTCCAATGACCTAGATAAATTACAGGTGAAAAGAGTGTCTGACCCTCTGTCTATTAAGCGGGGTATAAAATCTCTGAAGGACCGCAAAGATATTGTTATTCGCCCTGCGGATAAGGGTGGTGGGTTAGTCATTCTCAGTAAAGAATATTATCAGAATGAAATGAGTCGTTTATTATCTGATCAGGATACTTATCAAGTTTTGAATAGGGATCCTATGCTCTTTTTTAAGGATGAATTGCATAATATTATTGAAGATGGTAAGGACCGTAAGATCCTTAATAAAAAGGAAGCTTTGTATTTAGATCCTTTATTCTGCAGAACACCTGTTATTTATTTTTTACCAAAAATACACAAAGATGCTGTTAGACCTCCAGGGAGACCCATTGTCAATGGGATCGACTCTGTCTCTGCGCGATTAGGACAGTACATTGATTTCTTTTTACAACCTTTAGTCATGCAAACTCCGGCGTTTTTGAAGGACACAAAACACATCATTCAAATTCTAGACACCTTGAAGTGCTCCTCATCCACCTTCTTAGTTACAGCGGATGTAAGTTCCCTGTACACCATCATTGGCCATCAGGATGCTATGGCTTCGGTGGAATGGGCTCTGACTAGATCTTCCCTATCGGGTGGGCATCAGGAGTTCCTTTTAAGCTGTTTAGATTTTTGTCTCACAAGGAACTACTTTTGGTACAATAGAGAATTCTACCTACAAACCAGGGGTGTAGCGATGGGAGCTCGCTTCGCTCCCAGTGTGGCTAATATTTTCATGTCCCACTGGGAAAATGAGGCAGTGTTCCTCCGTCGCCCCCCTGAGTTAGTGTGTTATAGAAGATTTATAGACGATCTTATCCTGGTTTGGAATGGTGATAGATCAAGATTGAATGATTTTATTGAATCACTCAATAATAACACTAAGAATATTTCTCTAACATGGACCATTAGTTCAGAAAAAGTTGTATTTCTAGATTTGTCCATTAGTATTAAGCATGACCAGTTTATTCTTACTAATTATTTTAAACCAACAGATCGCAATTCGTATATTCCCCTGGGGAGTTGTCATCACAGCTCTTGGCTGTGCAACATCCCCAGGGGACAATACATTAGGTTGCGCCGTAATTGTACTACTCTGAATGACTTTGTAAATCAATCCCAAGTCCTCACGTCTAGGTTTGAACAAAAGGGTTATAATAGATCCATCCTTGATAAAGAGGTCTCCAGAGTTATGTCATTGGATAGGAAAGAACTTATTGCTGGGTCCGGGAAGGTTCCCACCAATGATCAACACAATTTTAAAATGGTGTTGGATTATAATGTCCAATACCGTAAGTTCGAGAGAATAATTCAAAAAAACTGGGCAATACTAAAGCAGGATAGAATTTTGGGCCCTGTACTTCCTGACAGGCCTCAATTTATTTACAAAAAAGCCCCCACACTAAGGGACCGGTTGGCCCCTGGAGTTTTAGATCCGCCCATACCCACATCTGACAGGCTTTTTTCCTTTTTAGGGGGTTTCTATGCCTGCGGTCGGTGTGTACCTTGCAAACATGCCAAAGGGAATATCAAAAAGAGAAAAAAATTCCTGGCCTCAGCTACCAACCGAGAGTATGAGATCAAACAATTGATCACATGCGATACGGTTGGAGTTGTCTACATGCTGGAGTGCAGTTGTGGACTCCAGTATGTGGGCAGAACCTCAAGACCTTTACACGTTAGACTGGCTGAACATGTCAACAACATCAAAAAAGGCCTCAAGACCCATAACGTGTCTAGACATTTCAAGGCCTTTCATGAACAGAATCCGAGGGGTCTGAAGTTTTGGGGCATTGAGAGGGTCAACAAACATTGGCGAGGGGGCAATTTCATAAGACAATTAAGTAAAAGAGAATCCTATTGGATATATGAGACAAGAGTAATGTGCCCCGAAGGGTTAAATATAGAGTTCGATACAAATTGTTTTATTTCTGACCGATAAATTTTATAAATTTTTATAAATTTTATATTCTGTATGTTAATTATTTTGGAGCAGTCGGTAACAGCGGTTTGACGGAATTTTTCGTTCTGACATTTTTTCAATTAGGTATTATCATTTTGTAAATGGTTAATTTGAATATTTTTTATTGTGGCTTTCATATATATATTTTTTATAAAAAATACTATATCGGGTATTCATTCATATGATTGCCTCGTTTTATTTTTATTTTTATTGTTAATGACCTTTAAGGTGAATCATAGCGGTTAGCTTGTACGGAGTGGTTTCCGTTTTCCCCGTTTGTAATACCAGGGGACACTTCCGGTATTCCCTCTGTTGTGAAGCGTTTATTGTCGCCATAGCAACTCACCTCCTTATAGCGCGGGTGCCCACGTAGTCTCGTCATCACGTCATCTGCTGAAGAAGTCCCCGCCCACTGGGACGCAACGCGTCCAGAAACGTAACGACGTGACGTCACCCGTTGCTACCGCGCATGCTCCATTCCATCTCGATACGGAACTTTATGCTGTGTACATCTTGCACTTGTGAAGTGCCATCTTTGTAAGTCTGTTTTTAATTACTTTTATTAATAAATTGGAGTATACAGAGAGCACTATTCTTGTTCTTTCTTCTTTGCATTATATATGCTATGTGTGAGCCACCCCCGCCTACAGCCTTCACCCGAGAGCCCTTGAGAATGATATCCTCAGTATGATTCCTGATGGATTAGCATCTGAATTTGGAGCTCCTGCTGATTGACCCCTTCTGGGAACGCTTTTTTAACCTGTATAATAGGTGAGAGGCCATTTCGTTCACCGGTGTTGGGCACCATTCATTATTCACTATTTTTTGGCATGCTGTCACGTGTGAAGGAGACTCACTTTATCTTTGGACATTCGATTATTATTACAACAGGACTGTTCTATACGTGTTTGTGAAGGATTTTTTTTGAATTTTTTGTTTTATTTGAGCGCTGCACCTTATTTTGTATATGCCAATGCACAAGCATAAGAGTAAGGCGGGATGCCCGGTGAATAGAATCTTTGATGGCATCTATGGCAAAGCATAATGCTTTTGGTAGTTCAGCCAATTCCTGAGCTTGTTGTGCAGGAACCTCTCTAAGGGCCTGTTTAAATTGGTCCTTTAGGGATTGACAGACACCTATTGCAGCGACTGCAGGCCGAGCAACGGCACCTGCCAAGGAAAAAGCAGATTTTAAACAGGGATTCCAACTTTTTATCTGTTGGATCCTTAAGCATTTGTGCATTGTCTACTGGACAAGTTAGGCTTTTATACACACTGGAAATCACAGCGTTAACTGCTGGTACTTTCCATTTTTTAGTGAATTTCTTCTCCATGGGATAGAGAAAAGGCTTATCCGGGTGATCCCATTTAGTAAAAATAAGCTGTTCTAGTAATATATGTGCAGGAAACGCATGCAAAGGCTGAGAAGGTTTTAAAGGAACCCAAGGAAGAAACCGAGCTTTCAGCAGACTCCGTTAGAGGTAGCATGAAATCAAAAATTAATAATAATAATAAGCACCAAAAGGGATGCCCGTCTCCATCCCCATCAATAGTTTAAAACGAAGGAAAGAGAGAAGTGGGGCTTTAAATGAAGCACACAGCAGTAAAGGAGTAAGTTAAGTGACTAAAAAGTAATGTTCATTTATTTGGCATAATCCATGGTAAGTTATAAAACATTTTGGGCATAAAACCTCTAAAAATGCTTTGGGCATCAAAGCCGCCCAGATGAAAGCGCTCCACTCTCAGGTGTTGTGTTTGCTGGCTTGACGCTAGGGGTGGGACCGTGACGGTGCACCTACATAGGCATCTCCACAGGTTGGGTTACACACACCACTTCCTCTTTCTCGTTGGACCACACTCACATTTTTGGATTACGTTCACTTACTGTTTACATTAGGTATTATATCTTTTCCTATTTTTTCCTTTCCCTCTGCTCTCTTCCTTTTTTGTTTGTACCTTTTCTTGGTTTTTGTTTCTCTGTTAGTTTAATCTCTTCACCATATCTATCTCACTTTCTTATTTCATGCTGGTTACCTAGTCACCCTATTATATACCTTTTCTCATACACTCCAAATATACACATCACATATGGTTCGTCCCATTTAGGTTTCCTACATGGATGTTCGCGTCCATTTCACACAAACTGCATCTACCCACTCTGGATTTGCCCATGGCGGTTGCCATCGTTCCCGCAGGTCACCCTGGCGCCCGGCCGCGTTGCTCTGCGGCTCTTTTGTGATCCTTGATGCGGTTTTACAGATTGGCGGATGCAAACATGAGTTGGACGCACAACCTTAATTTAATTCTATATAACTAAACTATTCCTACATATTTCCTCCTACTCCTATTTTTTTATTCATTCATTTTTTCTTTTTTTCTTATTTTTTTTAGAATTATTCCATGACGTATGCTCCTGATGAGCGAACACCGAGCCTTTAATTATTACCTTTTCACCTCAATCATGGAATATCAAGATTTATATGATATTTATATGATCTTACCTATACCCATCATTATTCATTACGGCAATTTTTTTTATCAATATTTTTTATCTATTTACTAAGGTTACTTTGGCCACTTTGGGCCTAACTACAGCATGAAATGTATACACACGCATTTATTGTCATTTGTGCTTCTTATGAACGTGCATTGGATTATGATTTATTGTGTAATTTGTGTATAATTACTCCATGGTTTATTGTGTAGAGGCTTGATGCCCAAAGCATTTTTAGAGGTTTTATGCTCAAAATGTTTTATAACTTACCATGGATTATGCCAAATAAATGAACATTACTTTTTAGTAACTTGACTTACTCCTTTACTGCTTCATTTAAAGTCCCACTTGTCTCTTTCCTTCGTTTTAAAAGTAGCATGAAAGTAGAAAGAACCATCTCCGTAAGAGATTGTATCAGCAATTTCTCAGATTGAGAGGCTGAAAAAGGTTCATCTACCGTTGTTTCCTCCGCAGAGGAATCATCGGTTTGTTTTTCCTCCTGATCGAAGGGTAACGCCTCATCCTGTGCCCACTGTTCCCCTTGCAAAGGTTCTGAGAGAGGGGGATCTAGCACGCTTCCTATCCATTTGAATGGAGGATGCGATTAAAGCCGCTAATCTTCCTTCCAGACCCTGCAGGGTGGAGGAAAGGACATCTTCAGTCACGTATACAGGGGCTGAGATGTGAGAAGCAGTTGCACCATCAATTTGTTCCAATAGCTCACCCTTGCTTGCCATAACTGGTAATTCAGACGAGGATGACAGCATGGAAATGTGACTCGAGATCCTCGCGCCTGGGGGTAAAACCTTTAACACCTTTTTGGCCTTTGTGGAGTCTTTTTTGTAGGCATAGTCCTAAGCATAAAAACAGAGGCACTATACAATTGCACTTAATCACTGAATATAGTCATGACATTTAAAGACGCTATAAAGTTCAGCCTAGTGCTGGGAAAAAGGTGTCCTTCCTGTATCAGGAATGCCAGTTTGCAACCCTTACGTGTCCCACAGCTCGTGTGTCCCTTTTGTGCAGACTGCTTGCTACCTCCTCGCCAGGAGAGACTGTCCCAGCTGTGGTTTTATTTGTTTTAGCCTGCCGTGTGTCCTCGTGGACGTTCACGGCACTGTGCTTAGGCCCCGCCCCCTCCAAAAAAATTCCGCCCCTTTTTTCATATATAATGTTCCCGCACTCGTGCGTGGCGTTTTTGGGTCTACAGACCCAACGGGGGGGGGAGGCACAGACCACATAGCAGGCAAACAAAACAGCATTAAAAACAGTACAATTGTAGCAGTATCAGAACAGCGGGACCTCCGCACCCCCTGCAGAGGGGCGGCAATGTAAGGGGGGTACAGCACTGATGTCCCCCTAACCCTCTGGTCCCTTCAGGGGGGAGAGAAAGAAAACATTTGGCAGATTTCCTTTACCTGAGAGAAAAAAATCCTCTTGCACAAGCTGCTGCGGCCACACACAGACTGACACTGACCTTTACAGTGAAGACAACAGATTAAGGCAGTGTTTCTCAACTCCAGTCCTCAAGGCACCCCAACAGGTCATGTTTTCAGGATTTCCCCCTGATGAAACAGCTGTTGTAATTACTAAGGCAGTGAAACTGATCAAATCACCTGTGCAAAATAATGGAGAGCCTGAAGAAATGACCTGTTGGGACGCCTTGACTGGAGTTGAGAAACACTGGATTAAGGTATGTGCATAGACTCCCTCTAGTGGAGAATTAAGGCATGACAACATTTTTTCCCTAATAGAAGAATACATAGGTGGACTTTTCAGTTCCTAAGCTTCTTCCCTTACCTTATCCTTGCTGAATTAACAGACAATCCAACCTTCAACCTGGATCTGGTCTATGGAGGCTATTTAAATCCAGCATGGATCCCTCCTGGAGCTCCTCAGAGCACATCTTCACTCGTGACCAACACCGTAGACACTGGCGAAAAAAACTGATGTGCTCCTGGAAGGAGGAGTAGTTATATAGGGAGTGAACTTCCTGGATTGGGTATACCAGTGTCCATCACCTGAAGGTGGCCTATAACCCATTAATTACTTAAGGCTCTGTGTCCCATGATGTACAATAAAGAAATGGTATTTTTTCCCAAAAAATTGCATTTGAAAGACCGCTGCGCAAATACTGTGTGACATAAAATATTTTAATGACCACATTTTATTCTCTAGGGTTTCTGCTTAAAAAATATATATTTAATGTTTGGGGGTTCAAATTCATTTTCTAATGAAAAAAAAAAAAAAAAAGATTTTCCCTGCAGGTGTGACAGCGCTGCGGACTGAGATGCGTGGGGGTGCCATTCAGAGTGAATAGCAGCCCCATGCCTCGAGCAGCACGATTTGGGTGCAGGAATCAATGCGATTCCCGCAACAGGAACGCACAGTGTGGGCTAGTGTGAATCAAGTCTAAGCCCTGTTTTTTATTCCTCATCATGGCCATTCTGCTGGTATAATCAGTGAGACCCAGCTGTCATTTTCACAGTCTGTCCTGCTCTGTGTCTCAACAGCCACTGCAACACTAGTGTGATTGTAGCAGTCAGAACCCCAGACACTTAGCATTTCCACTCCATCAGTTTTAAGAGGTTGTTGCAATGAATTATTTATTACAGGTACTTCTATAGCGCTGTCAATTTATGCAGCGCTTTACATATACAGTGGGGATCGAAAGTTTGGCCACCCCAGGTAAAAATGTGTATTAATGTGCATAACGAAGCCAAGGAAAGATGGAAAAATCTCCAAATGGCATCAAATTACAGATTAGACATTCTTATAATATGTCAAAAGTTAGATTTTATTTCCATCATTTACACTTTCAAAATTACAGAAAACAAAAAAATGGCGTCTGCAAAAGTCTGAGCACCCTGCAGAATTTATAGCATGCACTGCCCCCTTTGCAAAGCTGAGACCTGCCAGTGTCATGGATTGTTCTCAATCATCATCTGGGAAGACCAGGTCATGTCAAATCTCAAATGGCCAGATTCATCTGACCTTGCCCCAACAATCAGCACCATGGGTTCTTCTAAGTAGTTGTCTAGAAAACTGAAACTGAAAATAGTTGACGCTCACAAAGCTGGAGAAGGCTATAAGAAGATAGCAAAGCATTTTCAGATGTCAATCTCCTCTGTTCCGAATGTAATTAAGAAATGCAGGAACAGTGGAAGTTAAAGCAAGATCTGGAAGACCAAGAAAAATATCAGACAGAACTGCTCACAGGATTGTGAGAAAAGCAATTCAAAACCCACGTTTGACTGCACAATCCCTCCAGAAAGATCTGGCAGACACTGGAGTTGTGGTACACTATTCCACTATAAAGAGATACTTGTACAAATATGGTCTTCATGGAAGAGTCATCAGAAGAAAACCTCTTCTACGTCCTCACCACAAAAATCAGCGTTTGAACTTTGCAAATGAACATATAGACAAGCCTGAGGCATTCTGGAAACAAGTTCTGTGGACCGATGAGGTTAAAATAGAACTTTTTGGCCAGAATGAGCAAAGGTACGTTTGGAGAAGAAAGGGCACAGAATTTAATGAAAAGAACCTCTGTCCAACTGTTAAGCATGGGGGTGGATCAATCATGCTTTGGGGTTGTATTGCAGCCAGTGGCACAGGGAACATTTCACAAGTAGAAGGAAAAATGGATTCAATAAAATTGCAGCAAATTTTGGATGGTAACTTGATGCCATCTGTGAAAAAGCTGAAGTTAAAGAGAGGATGGCTTCTACAAATGGATAATGATTCTAAACACACCTCAAAATCCAGAGGCGTAAACTGAAGGTTTTGCCATGGCCTTCACAATCTCCTGACCTCAACATTATTGAAAATCTATGGATAGACCTTAAAAGAGCAGTCCAGAAATTTCAAAGAACTGGAAGACTTTTGTAAGGAAGAATGGGCAAAGATACCTCAAACAAGAATTGAAAGACTCTTGGCTGGCTACAAAAAGCGTTTACAAGCTGTGATACTTGCCAAAGGGGGCAGTACAAGATATTAACTGCAGGGTGCCCAAACTTTTGCAGACACCATTTTTTTGTTTTCTGTAATTTTGAAAGTGTAAATGATGGAAATAAAATCTAACTTTTGACATATTATAAGAATGTCTAATCTGTAATTTGATGCCATTTGGAGATTTTTCCATCTTTCCTTGGCTTCGTTATGCACATTAATACACATTTTTACCTGGGGTGCCCAAACTTTCGATCCCCACTGTATATTGTACATTCACATGAGTCCCTGCCCTCAAGGAGCTTACACTCTAAGGTCCCTAACTCACATTCATGCATACACATACTAGGGCTAATTTAGGCAGGAGACAATTAAGCTAGCAGTGTGTCTTTAGTTTTTTTTGTAGTACCTATAGAACAGATTTAGAGAAGAATTTACAATGGAACTTGCCATCTGCAGCAAACACTATAAAAGGATCTGTCTTCCTGATGGACATTTATTTAGTTATCTATTGGGGGTCGCAACATTTGGCCACAGAAAGATGGCATAAATCAGAAAAGATGGGGCTGGAATCTACATAGGAGCCATTATAAATGGTGAATAAAAATGTGACGTTGTAATCACATAGCAACACAAAGAGTAATCATGGATAAGACATGAGTTCCGTTAAACAGATAATCAATAAATCTGTATAATAACTGGCACAACAAGCAAGCTAGAAGATAAATTGGGGTGATGGTTACAGACATACTTAGTTTCCCTGCTGGATATTTCATATATTTAAAAGTAAATCGACCTGGCTCCACTGTAATGGTTTTAGATATACTCACCCTTTTAAGCCCAACTTCAGTAAAACAAACTCATTTGCAGTCATTCTGCTCCCACACTGCAAGGTTCAAAGTCATTCCAAAGTCTTGTTTTTTTTTTTACTTTAATGCATTCCTGGGGGGAATACCTCCCATGGAGCCAGTCTGTTCTCCCAGCAGGGGAAGCTGTCCCCACCGTGAAAACACAGCGATTACTGCTAGCAGCTATATCAGCTGTTATAAATAATCACATGTAAAATCTGACAGGCTGGTTGTACCCGAGTTGATCGATCAACTTGGTACATTCAGCCTGCCCATAATTGGTTTGAATCTCAGCTGGTCCCTGTTGAACCAGCCAAGATTCAAACTGTCTATAGTCGGCTTAAGTCTTCTATTGATCCAGAGCTGTGCCCAGCTGCAGGTCTTCTCTTTCCCCTTTCTATTCTCAGGCTTTAGCGAGAAAAGCGGGAGCCATAGGTTCCTGCTGCTGTCAGTCAAATCCTGTGAGGAGTGAGTGGAGGGCATGGCCAAGCCATGCAGTGTGTGTCTATGGACACACACAGCCCGGCTCAGGAGCGCACCTGCATGAGTGCTAACACAACAGCTGGCTTGCTGAGGAGGCACTTGTAAGAAGAATGAGCAGACAGCACCAGTGGGGTACTGCTAAAGAAGTGGTAAGGGACTGCATAGAGCAGGTAAGTGTAAACCTCTTTTCTATTTTAATTAATAAGAACACTAACTGCTAGTTTGCATGTTTTTTGGGATGATAAAAGCATTTCACTTTCCTGACTTGCTGCTTCCCCAACAGTCTCTGCTCCCTCATGCTTCAGCAGTGGACTGTTCCTTGGCATCATCACATCCATTGTAGGGCTATAGATCGCGCATTGGGCCCCTTTCACACGATCGGACCGTTCAGGTCCGCCTGTCAGTTTTGACGGCGGACCTGAACGGGCGATCCATGTTAGCCTATGGAGCGTCGGATGTCAGCGGAGACATGTCCGCTGACATCCGACCCCGTCCGATCCGCTAAAAGCAGACGTATGGCTCTACGTCCAGATCCGTCGCTGGCAGATCGGATGAGATCTGACGAAAACGGACACGCTGTCCGTTTTCGTCCGATCCCTCCATAGGCGGCAGCGGCGCCTGACAAGCCCCTCCCCGCTCAGTGAGCAGAGAGGGACCTGTCATCCGCCGGCTCAGCGGAGATCAACGGACAGATCTCCCGCTGAGCCGGCGGACAGAGGCGGGCTCCGTAGAAACGGAGCCCGCCTCGTGTGAAAGGGGCCTAAGTCTTGACAACATCAAAAAAGTCCTTAGACTGCCAAAGCACAGGGGTGAAGAGGCAGCAGAGGCCAGAATAGTAACACAGAGAGGTCTGCAGGAGCAGAGGATCAGGCAAGTAAAATGGCTTTTCCAAAACCTAGACCTAAATGAGCCCTTAACCCTTGCAGTGCAAACACATCTCCACTGCAAGAGAAGAGTTTTCCTGGAGTTCAGCAGTAAAATAAAGATAGGCAGACCAAGAATTTTGTGCAACATTTAATTCCTAAAGTAGGCAGCACTGACATATAGTACATGTCCTACTGACTTGTGTCCCAGCCTGTCTTCAAGCAAAGTTATAGTCCCCCGTGGATGACAATGTGGTACTCCAGGTTTTCTTTTTAATCCAGGCAAGCATTATTTAAAACACAACAGCGTTTACTGTAATAATCAGCTTTATTATGGAGCTGTTCCCCACAGTAACACCTTTTTACCACTAGATGTCCTTAGTCTTCCAACTCAATGACAAAACAAAACAATTACTAGCAGGAAAGCATTTAATGAAAGAGACCCTGTAGGTCTCTTCTGTCATAAAAACTTCTGGCTAAACTGCTAGGAATTTTCTTCTGAGTGTACACTGAGACATGCATTATCACATTCTCACATGATGGTACATTCTTGGCATGCCTCGGATGGCAAGATGAATTAACTCTCACTGTCATGCACAAGAGCAAAGTCATCCTCTGTCTGCCAGTCACGATGGCTGAACTGCCATACCTTGAAGAGGAGAAGGCAAAGCCATGACAGAGTGACACAGGAAATTTGATTGTGTTTGGAATAAACAAAATAGCGAAAAGCAAGTACAAAAAAATAAATAAATAGATTTTTGTATTCTCAGTAGGATTGGACGCCGTCAAACAAAAAACATTGTAGGCCAGTTCCAGGATAACCCCTCTACCCAGCATGGCTCAGTTTGTAGCAGGCAGTACCAAAAACATAAACACGACGGGTGGGACCTGTGTGCCTCAATGGAGCTCAAGAAAAGGTTTTTGGAAATGCATTTTTGCCCATTGTTCTTTGCAAAATAGCTAAAGATCTGTCAGATTGAATTGAGAGCGTCTGAACAGCATTTTTTCAAGTCTTCCCACAGATTCTCAATTGGATTAAGGTCTGGATTTTGACTGGGCCATTCTAACACGTGGATATGCTTTGATCTAAACCATTCCAATGTAGCTCTATCTGTAGGTTTAGATTCGTTGTCCTGCTGGAAGGTAAACCTCTGCCCCAGTCTCAAGTCTTTTGCAGACTATAACAGGTTTTCTTCTAAGATTGCCATGTATTTAGCTCCATCCATCTTCCCATCAACTCTGACCAGCTTCCCTGTCTCTGCTGAAGAAAAGCATCCCCACAACATGATGCTGCCACCACCATGTTTCACGGTGGGGATGGTGTGTCCAGGATTATGTGCAGTGTTAGTTTTAAGCCACACAGCATTTTGCTTTTAGGCCAAAAAATTAAATTTTGGCCTCATCTGACTAGAGTACCTTCTTCCACATGTTTGCTGTGTCCCCCACATGGCTTCTCGCAAACTGCAAACGGGACTTCTTATGGCTTTCTTTCAACAATGGTTTTCTTCTTGCCACTCTTCCATAAAGGCCAGATTTGTGAAGTGCACGACTAATAGTTGTGCTGTGGACAGATTCTCCCACCTGAGCTGTGGATCTCTGCAGCTCCTCCAGAGATACTATGGGCCTCTTGGCTGCTTCTCTGATTAATTCTCTCCTTGCCCAGCCTGTCAGTTTAGGTGGACGGCCATGTCTTGGTAGGTTTGCAGTTGTGCCATACTCTTTCCATTTTCGGATGATGGATTGAACAGTGCTCCATGAGATGTTCAAAGCTTGGGATAATTTTTTTAAACCTATCCCTGCTATAAACTTCTCCACAACTTTATCCCTGACCTGTCTGATGTGTTCCTTGGTCTTCATGATGCTGTTTGTTCACAAAGGTTCTCTAACAAAACCTCTGAGGGCTTCAGAGAACAGCTGTATTTATACTAAGATTAAAATACACACAGGTGGACTCTATTTACTAATTAGGTGACTTCTAAAGGCAATTGGTTCCATTAGATTTTAGTTAGGGGGATGAATGCATGCCACACTTTTTAAATATTTATTTGTATACCAAAAAAAAAAAAAAAAAATGTGAAAACCAGTTATCATTTTCCTTCCACTTCACAATTATGTGCCACTTTGTGTTGGTCGATCACATAAAATCCCAATAAGATCTATTTACATATTTGGTTGTAACATGACAAAATGTGGAAAATTTCAATGAGTATGAATGCTTTTTCATGGCACTGTATCAGTCATCTTTTTTTATGAGTCCACATCAGAATCTCCCTTTACATCAGGGTGCTTATGAGAGTACCCTGCCACCCACAACAATCGGATTGTGGGTTGCATGGGGTCTGCAGGCCATATTATGGAGACTCCTGCTGTAATTAAGTGAAAGATTGCTTAATGTTGAATGCCAGCCCTGCCTTCTCATTACCTGGATGGAGGACATCCAGCGTCATCTAGCCCTTCCTCCTCAGTCTTACTGTCCCCAGCTTGCTCCTTTCATTCATTGCATTTTAGTTCTTTCAATCATAGAGGCTCAGAATCACATATGGGCTTTACCTAAGGCAATCTGTATGTAAATGCAGTCTGCTTAATAACACCCACTTATCCAGATAGACATTTCCCCCATGCTGCTGTGCTGCAGTTTGGCCGCAGCATGGGTGCAGCGCAGTGTACTGTGGTTTCCCATAGACTTCTATTTTGTCCCGTGTTTTTGGCACCTTTTCTGAAAGTGCACCAAAGATGCAGCATGCAGGACTTTTGGTGCGCTTTCAGAAACTGAGCCAAAAAACGTGGACGTAATAGAAGTCTATGGACAGGCTGCGGTACACTGTGTTGCACCCGCACTGTAGCCAAACCAGAGCGTGGCAGTGTGAAAGCGGCCTGACAGCGTCTGCAGATCAAAGCTCATCCCTTTGATCTGCAGATGAAGAAAACATAGTAGATACAAAAGTAACAATATTACTTTGTATCTCTCCATTTTATGTTTGAATTGTGTTAATAAACACTATGAGGTTGATTTACTAAAGGTAAAAATAGTGTGCACTGCAAGTTCAGTTGAGCTAGAACTGACAGGAAGCTCTGAAATGAGGGAATGCTCTGCTGATTTCCATCATCCAAATCATGCGCAAGCAAAAATGTTGTTTTTTTTATTTTCCTTGCATGTTTCCCTCAGATGCAGAGCAACTGCACTTACAGTGCACAGACTATTTGCCTTTAGTAAATCAACCCCCGAGTCATTAAGTTCTGACAGCAGCAGCTACTGGAAATGCTGTATTTATAGAGCAACTCGTGGCTTCATTTTAAGAGCTGAGGGACACCGCAGAAGGATTGGGAGTACTACACATGCCCTATACTTTGAAGACTGTTAGGGCATGTGTAGCATGTCCTGTGTCCTCAACTAGTAATATGAATAAACAGGCTTATTCAGTAAAAAAGTGCAAGAAGCAAAGCATGAATTGCAACATGCAGTACCCATGGCAACCAATCAGCATTCACTTTGTAAAGGTCTAGCCTCTTTAAAATGAATTTTAATTGAATGCTACAGATAATTGTACTTAGAGCATAGCCCACTAAGTCTCACTATATTAAATAAGGCCCAAAATATGAGCTGCAATGGCAGTAAAGAGATCTGGGCATTAACAGGAAGAGCGGAGAGTGGAGTTTATTTTAGTGGCTTGGTATGGCATGCTGTCACATGGGTGGTTGTTGCTATGGTAAGATGCTCAGTGCGGAATCATTTTTTTCTACAGAAAGGTTTCAGTTGGTTAAGGAAACTGCATTTCACACACTTGATCTCAATCTGTATGCAGGAGTATATTACGAGAGAAGCTAGGTTAGACATAATGAACACGGGTTAAAAATACCAAGATTGTGGGGGGCGTGGCCTGACGCAGCATGGAGTAGGACACTCATTCCCTGAGCTCCGTCCATTACTCCTTATATTATTAATCCTGGACTGCTCATACTATCCTAAATAGCTGGACACCTACAACACCCTGAAATAATTTTTGGAGCGACTGGACGAACGGCGGCCCGAACGGAGTGGCGATCCTGTACACGGCGGCCGAATTCAGGCAAGTCCGCGGCTCGGGCCTACTCCTGGAGGTCCGCGGCCATCTTGGTACTCCCCTGCCTCGCATTAACTCTGGGATAACTTTGCCCTGCTGCTGCCCAGGTACAGGATAACCCCATAGGGGATCTGGACTACACTCATCCTCACACAGAAAGACTTCCCTGGCCCCCAGTACCCCAGAAGGAGCGGCGGCCGTGATTTGGCTAGGCGAGGCCTAGGCCTGTATGTAGGAGCCGGCGGACATATTGGTCAGCCTATTCCTCCAGCCTGTGCTGCATTTTTGGCTTCTTGCCTTATTGATCTCCCCTGAGCAAACCCTTTTTTTTTTTTGGGGGGTCCTTTTGCACTCCCCACTGTAGTCCCAGATTGCTGACGCCCCAAAGAGAGCAACAATATATTGAGTGTTTGCCACGTGGGAGTGCCCTTCACCCCCAGACATATTGGTGGCCCTGCGACCCCAGCCTGCACTCCCCCTTATCCTACAAGTAGTTAATTTTGCCAACACGAGATTGGGGACTTGCTGTGTGATACCCCAGGCCCTCATAGCATGTCACCAACCAAAGCACAGAAGGCAGCGGCGGCCAAACTTGATCAGTATCGCCGACAAGAGAAAGAGGACATGGAGGAAGATGGAGCCTCTGAGAAAACTGGAGGGGGAGAATGAACGGCGAGTGATACTGACAAACTCCTTGAAGCAATCACCTTCTGCAGAACTTCACTCACAGCACAAATAGAGGAAGTCAAGATGGATATTTCTCTTATTAGGCAAGACTTTCAAAAGCTCAGAGACAGAGTGAAGGAAGCCGAGACCAGACTGAGCACGGTGGAGGATGCCATACCACCCCTACAAACATCCTCAGATCGCGTACAACGGCAAATACACCAACTCCTAACAAAACAGGATGATATGGAGAATAGGCTGAGAAGATGTAACATACGCTTGATCGGCCTGCCGGAGGGGTCTGAGGGCAGGGACACTACGTTTCTGGAACAACTTTTGATCAATGCCTATGGGAGAGAAGCCTTTTCCCCTATGTTTGCGGTGGAGAGGGCACATCGCATGCCAGCAAGACCTCCCCTGCAGGGAGCCCCCCCTCGCACGTTCATAGCTAAACTCCTTAATTACAAAGATCGAGATACAGCTCTGAGGATGGCGAGGGAGAAGGGCAATCTTCCAGTAGGGAATGTTAAAGTGGCTATTTTCCCGGACTTCTCGGCGGAAGTACAGTGCCGTCGGCAGAGTTTTACGGAGGCCAAGTGTAGGCTAAGGAACTTACAATACAAATACTCTATGCTTTTTCCTGCCCGCCTTAGACTGGAACATGACGGTCGTGCAATCTTCTTTGAAGATCCTGAGGAAGTGATCACCTGGCTGGAACGTCGTGCTGTACCCGAAAGAGCGGATACCCTGGGAACTTAACCAGATGTTTCGCATTCTACCTGTAACCAAGAAGATGGAATGTTTCCCAGTTAAGCTCAAGTTACGGGAATATGCCCGCACCAGTTTGGGACAGTGCAGGGCAGGGAGGGGGGTGGGAGTTCATATGTTTATAGTTTGGTTAAACTTGATTGTGCATACCAATTACAGAAAACAGGTAACATACCGAATGATAGGTCCATGTGAATGTTCATATATGTTGTGCGTTACAAGATTGATGCAGCTAGGTCTACATACTAAGAACATGTGTGTCTTACACATAGAGAGCGAATTGCTAACCATAATTGTTATATTAGATCTTAAAAGGTTTTGTTTATGGCATCTTTGAAGTTTCTCACATGGAATGTGAGGGGCATGCGTGAGAAATTTAAGCGCGCGGCAGTCTTCACATTCCTCAAGAAACAACATGCTGATATAGTAGCATTGGTGGAGACGCATGTTGAGGGAGGTGTCCAGATGGCACTTCGCCGTCCATGGGTTGGATGAGCATATCATTCTACCCATACATCTCACTCCAGGGGAGTCTCTGTTTTGATAGCCAAGTCGGTACATTTTGAGTTATGCGAGTTGTCCACTGATCCACTAGGCCGATATGTCTTTATCTATGCTAAATTATATGGAGAACCCCTACTTATATTGGCTTTTTATATACCACCTCCATTTAACATCTCCATAATTAAAGAGGGACTGTCGTTCATGGCCCGTCATTCGACTGTATCTGCAGTTTGGCTAGGCGACTTCAATACCACACTAAACCAGATTTTAGACAGGCTTCAACTTACTTCGCCTACCCGCAATACTCCAAATGAGACTAGGTTCTCTAAGCTCATTTCCGCCTTTCACTTAATAGACACATGGCGCCATAAGTTCCCACTGGCCAAATCATACTCGTGCTTCTCCTCTTCTCATGGGTCCATGTCCCGTATAGATTTTATACTTATATCCAGCAGATTGACACCAAGACTATCAAAGGCTGTATTTTGTCCCAGAATACTCTCGGATCATAGTCCCTATTGGATTACATTAAGAATCCCTATAGCAAAACCACCACGGTCCTGGCGTTTAAACCCATTCTGGCTCTCTCTCCTTCCTGAGGATGATGAGCTAATAAATAAATGGAAAATGTACTTTGTGGAGAATGATAGGTTAGCGACGCCATCCGCAGTATGGGATTCCTTTAAGTTATTCGCACGCTCCACATTGATTACTGCTATCAATAAAATTAAGACAAACTCTTCCAGTGCCCTCGGGAAGGCGCTGGAGGATCTATCCTCTGTCGAAAGAGACCTTGCCACCACCCCGTCCCCCACAAATGCAGATCTGCTCAAACTACAAACTAGAGTAGTAAACCAGCTACAATACCAGAAAGCTAGACAAAAAATATTTTTTTCCAAACAGAAAATGTTTGAACATGGGGAAAAAGCAGGCAAGTTGCTGGCATACTTGGTACACAGCGAAGATAGACCCCCAGTGGTCATCACATTACATGGCCCTGGAGGACAACAAATAACAGACCCACCTAGAGTAACTTCCATGTTCAGAGATTTTTTTGCGGACCTATACAAAATGACAGCTCCCACTGAGACACAATCCATGTCTCTCTTTTTAGAGAAGGTGACTTTCCCACAGCTGACAGAGGAACACATCAAACTACTTGAGGCACCCCTCACCACAGACGAAATTACGACAGCTATAGCCAGTTTTGCTAGTTCTAAATCCCCAGGATCAGACGGACTCCCAATCGAGTTCTATTCCCAATTCAGGGATATACTAGTCCCTAAACTACTAACACTGTACAATCATCTCTTTGAAACTGGGACTTTACCCCCATCTATGACAGAGGCAACAATAGATCTCATCCCCCAAACCGGGAAAGGACCCGGGATACCCAGAATCCAATCGTCCAATATCCCTCTTACAGGTTGATATTAAAATATTAGCTAAAGTACTATCTATTAGGCTTAATCAAGTAATTTTATCACTAATACATACAGACCAGGCTGGTTTTATGCCTGGTCGCAACACCTCGTTTAACCTCCGGAAACTGTATATTAATATACAGGCTACACACGAGGAGGTTGGCTCACGGGTTGTGGTGACTTTAGACACAGCAAAAGCCTTTGATTCGGTGGAGTGGAGGTACCTATGGAGATGCTTGGAGGGCTATGGCTTCGGTCCGAAATTTATTAAATGGATTCAATTATTATACCAGGCACCTAGGGCCAGAGTGGTGGCTAATGGGTGGTCGTCTCAGATGTTTGACCTCAGTAGAGGCACGAGACAGGGCTGCCCCTTATCCCCACTATTGTATGCCCTTGCGGCAGAACCCCTGGCGATATCCATCCGTGCGAATCCGGAGATTAAAAGGACTTAGAATGGGCTCTTTAATTGAAAAAATTAGTATGTATGCAGACGACACGCTTTTATATTTAGCAGATTCGGGCCCATCACTAGATACCGCACTCCACACGATTGAACAATTTGGACTATTTTCAGGGCTGAAAATCAATTGGGACAAGTTCCAAATTTTACCAATTGATAGCTTCCCACCCCCAGAATCCCAAGCCAGACTACCGATTCAGAGAGTTGATGTTATTAAATATTTAGGGGTTCGTATATCTAGATCCCCTGCAGACTATGTATCCCTCAATATAGATCCTCTAATTTCTACGGTTAAAAATAAAATACGAGTCTGGTCCAAACTACCATTGGGTGTTTGGGGTCGCATAAATTTAATCAAAATGATACTACTCCCTAAAATACTGTATGTCCTCTGGCATACTCCAGTTTACTTACCCTTGAAGCATTTTAAATCTTTAGAATCCCTCCTTAAGCCATTTGTGTGGGGGCATAACAGACACAAACTAGCATGGCAAACACTCAAGAATCCAACGGACCTTGGTGGCACAGCTCTCCCCGACTTTAACCTATATTACATTGCAGCACAACTGTCACAGATGTTCCACTTGGATAAAACGGATAGTGAGTGATTCCTCACGCTCCTATGTCCAAAGTGGGCACAACACACCAAGGACTCGGTATACGCAATAGCATCGGGCTTGGGGGGGATGGAGCTAGGAGAAAATAGACAAACCATGTTATATCATTACAGGAAAATATGGGATTTAGCCGCCTCTAAACTTGAAATTCCACAGATCAATGACTACACACCGATATGGCATAACAAGAATCTCCCCGAATTTAATAAAATTCATGACACTTTTCTATGGTCCACGCAGGGAGTATTTTACCTGCACCACTTATTGAAAGATGGACATCTCAAAACATTTGATACACTTAAGGAAGAATTTACAATTCAGAACCAGATGTTCTTCAGATTTTTACAAATCCGGCATGCGTCACAGTCACAATTTCCTGACTCCCTTCCAAACCCCACACCTAATATTCTTATGGCAGTAATTAAAAGTACAGACCCTCATAAACTGATCTCAGCCTTCTATAACATGCTCTCAATCCCTGTATCTACTAAAATAGCATACGATCTCAAACCAATATGGGAAAGAGAGGTGGGTCCAATCGAGGATGAGAAGTGGGGGGAGGCATTGGAGTCCTGCAAAAATGTGTCCCCTAAATTATCAGACCGCTTGTCGCAGCTCTACATACTTCACAGGGCATATCTTACACCCCTTCGAGTGGCAAGATAAAAAACGTACACAACCCACCACATGTCAGATGTGTGAGAGGGAGACGGGCCCTAAGATTCAAGGCCTGTGGGAACAAATAGTGACATTTCTACACGACACAATGGGCTCACCCTTAGCCCTAGGCCCAAAACAATGTCTCCTAGATATAATGGCAGATACAATTGATAAATACACCAAAACATTTCTACATGAAACACTCTTCGCAGCAAGAAAGGTTATTGCCAAAAAATGGATGAGACAAGTGCCTCCTAAAATGGTAGAATTTCATATATATTAATAGAGGTTGCCTGACCAAGTACAATAAAATATGGGATCGTTGGCTACAAGAATCTGCTACCTGTGTCTTACGTAACTAAATGGGTACAGGGTGATATATTGGATGTGAGTTTAGATGTATGGTTACATGTGTCAAATGTATATACTCTGAATATCCCCACAAGACAAGTATTTTATACCCAGTATCACAAGTACGGAACTTACAACAATCAATGTACTGTTACCATGTTCATGTGTTACCGCAAACATATTATGTATGCACCAGTTGATCAATAAAACCTTGTTTGATTTAAAAAAAAAAAATACCAAGATTGTAAACACCTTCTGGTATAACAACAACACCAGATTTATAGCAGAAAATGAATAATGTTACACTGTACCCATAGACAAGGTTTCCAATGGTTCAGAACATGTGATGTAAAAGCTGGAACTTGAATGAGCAGTACATGGATAGCATTGGTAGTTCTGAATTGTGGTGTTGGAAGCATCTCTTACGAATACCATTTAGGCCTCAGCTTTTGCTTGAGGCAGAGATTACGAGAATATACAACCATGAACCATCATATTTGCAAAACAATAAAATACAACTAAAGTCCTTGGAAAACCCTTTATGTTGGTAAAGGTTGAATGCAGAAGAAAATTTACAAGGTCCAACATCATGCACTGTCACAATACCACCTTTGATGAACCACTAAACAGATAGTTAATCTATATGGTCTCACTTGATAACTGTTAATGATCACAGAGCAAAGTTTGTGATCAGCAAATAGTAGTTAAATTATTGGTAATACGGTACAAATAACGGTCATTAACTAGATGCAAGAACTGAAACAGAGACACCTTTGTTTATCTTCATACTCTGTCTATAAATACTGAGAGGGGAATTTTTCACCCGTAGGTTGTATACACCCAATACTTATGTAGATACTGATCATGAGTCGGTACATTTTTGTACTCACTCACCATGTGCTAGTTCTGTGATATTCTCTGTAGCCTCCTCATCAGAATCCCTGTTTGCCATGACCTTGAACCTGTCGCTTTTGTTTTGAAAGTCATGTGGAAGTTTTAAAGCTCGTTCTCTCTCTGCAACCAAATCCAGGTCTTGTTGAGCAAGATGTGCCCTCAGCTGCCTGATCTCAAACTGAAAAAACAGAGAAGAAGAGATGGTAAATATTGGCTCATTTAGAAAACTTTAATCTTAATAAGATAAACAGCAAAAGTTTGATTTTTTTTTTGTGTCATTCCAACCATCATACTTTCCTAGACCCAGAGTGGTAGCATAGAGAATTAGGCAAATATTTTCTCTAGAAACCTAGTAAAGAAGTATAAAAAAAGTTAAAGATTTGGTTGAATCACATTTTGTAATGACCTAAGATGCTGGCTATGGTAAGAAAAAATAAAATTACTGCCATCTAGTGTTCAAAAATTAAAATTATGGCATTTGCATTTTGCCATCAATTGACTCAAAAGACCCAGCGGTATCATAGGCAGCTGCCTAATCATGAGATCTTTTACAGTATATGTACATCCCACAATTAATTTTAGCAAATCTGTCCTCTGCTAGATGCTTTCAGCATGAAGATCCTGGACATGACAGTGTTAGAAGTTTAGCTTCATAGAACACAATATCAGCCAAGTTTGACTGTCATTTATTCATGTCTCAGGACTGTTACTGCCAGTCTACAGTCTATAAATTTCAGTATTTTATATTTTGTATACTCCAACAGGGATTTTTATCTACTGCATGAAAAAAAAAAAAAAAAAGAAGAAGAAGAACAAAACAAACAATCTTGGTGGTATCCCTGCTGTACTGGAAAGTTTGGGTTGTGTTATCCAGTGGAGAGCACAGATTTATTTTTTATCAAGAAACGTGTTTAATATCATATGCAGGAGTAAACATTAGAAAGAGGAGGATAGGTACATAAATGTATTCAGGCTGTACAAAATTAGTTTGATTTTTGTTTTTAACTTAACTTTTTTTTAACAAGGTTATACTGAGAAGAAGAGGAGAAAATAGTGCAGTTTTGCAAAGTATTGGTAAGATGTAGGAATTTTCATAATTTGAAGAGAAAATAAAATATGGCATGGAAAAAAAATCTCATCACCTCTCCCAGTCAAGTTATTCTGTGCCTCTCCGTTGACCTGCAAGGTCATGGCCTTTGTGGTTGACATGCCAAGGTAGGGATCTCTGCATTTATATAATGACTCCTTAGAAAACAGAGACACAATTATTGACACTCACTAAGTGATCGCAAAAGCATGCCAGGCAGTAACCTGTGAAGCAAGCCAGGCATAGTGTGCTTCGAATCAAAACTAAAACATCTGCACAAAGTACAGCTGCAATGAAAAGGAAAGGTAGCCTTGTCTGTTCACCTGCTGTGTTGTGAAGAACCGGACGGTCTTCCAATAATTTATAACGAAGAATTTACATTTCATATAGAAAGACTATATTCTTCCAATTATGAGCCAACCTATGCAGCAGGAATGTTTAATTATCTGTGAGAGCTAGAATAAAAGACGACTAGCTTCTAAGCTTGTTCATCACCACTTATAACATTTTTGTGTTCTACAGATTCAGTTCAGGAAAAAGTGGCGTTTAGTTTTTGACTCGCTTACTTTATTTAAGGTAAACTTTTCCTAAGAGAAACATGGAGGCTGCCTTTGTGGATTTCACTGTTAAAATACTAATTGTCTGGCTATTACAGTGATCCCTTGGATGTGAATAAATGGGGTTTCTGACCCAGCACAAGTTTGTAACTTTGGAAAGTCTGAGTAAAACCAGAACTCCTGATTTGCATACTTTTTTTCTGTACACCTCAGCAGAGGTTTACTTTAAAGCTGACCTTCAGGCAAACCGACAAAAACAAAGATAAAACACAAATCATTTGGCAGGCCAAACATCCCCCATTATACTCGGACTAGTTCTGATTAAGCACTTGTGACTAAATGTGCAGGGTAGGGAGTGGGAGAATGCACCCTGACATCACACAACAAGTAAGGGGGAGCACACATTCTGCAATAGGTTGGGAGGGAGTGGTGCACTCCTCCTGTACAATATTAAGTCTTTTACTCCGAGTGCTAGGCGAAGCACTGCAATTGTAAGTGATTTTACTGTATGGATTTATCGGTTTTGAATAAATTGTATAATGCTTCAGTTAACTGGTCATCTCCATTTGGTCTGTTTCCGTTGGGATTATTTCTGTGGTGGTGGAACAGACCTCTGTTTGAACAAAAGAAACACTTGCATATGCTGCATATTGATTCACACTGCAAAGAATCTAGGATTGTACGCTTTTCTTTATTGTTTTACTCTTATTAGGAGTAAAAAATCTGGGGATTGGACTGCACTATAGGGTTTCCACAATATGAAGTTTTTACATATGATATATATTTGCACTTATTTCATACTGAGATTATTGTACTCTTATTTATTTTGTTTATTTACTGCACCAATCACAGTTTGTTTTGGTTTGCATTTTGATATAATTGTACATATACATTCTTTTTAGTCACCATATATGGCCTTGTTAGAGAAGGTGATGTTTACCTCTGCTGCAATAAATTAAGACCTAAACCTAGTACATGTGAGCCGAATGTTGGCTGGCATCGGCCGGTTCAAAAGAAACCAGGTGACATTCGGCCCATGTATGATAGCCGGTCCGACAGAAGCCAGCCGTTCAGCCAGCTTCTGTCAAAGGCTCATGATCGAAAAAAAGTCTGCCGACCAGCTTCCGATCGAGGCTCTCAGGCAATGGCTGAGAGGGCTGACTGGAGTGTTCTGGCGGGGGAGCTGCCCCTGTCAGAGCACAATAGCTCAGATGGGGAGATCGCTGTACTAACATCAGATTGTTAGCACAGTGGCTCCGACCTGAGCCGTCGGGTTGAACAAATAAAACCAAGTGGGTTGGAAAAAAAAAAAAAAACTAGTAGTGTATACAAGGCTTTATAGGTCTTTCCCCTCCCCACCGGACTGGACAGTGAAGGGAGAAACAGCACACTACTGAACTCATCTTCTCCTGACAGCATGTTTTTTGTTAGCATATGAACACTACATCACACCTGCCTGGCTCCTTGTTCTACTTTTCCCTTTCCAAACCTGAGCTGTAGAGCGGAATGCAAAAACCTGATATCAAGTCAAAATTCAGGTACTCACATTACTTGGACTTAAAATAATAACAACAATGTTTTTTTAACTCAATGTAAAATACCAAGACCATTGAGGAATACAGCTTGACCATAATAAGCAACCTACTACTGCTATCTACAGGATGAATGAAAACTAGGCACGTAAACTGAAGGCCAGCTCCCTTGAGGCTACATAATCTCTTCCCACCTACCCAGTTGTGGATAGTCCTCCATAAAGAGAACGGTGGTAATTTTTTTCGGGGGGGGGGGGGGGGGGGGGGGGGGTTGGGGGCAGCAAACAGTAACCGGTCGGGTCTGGTGCACTTATTCCATCTATGGTGGGCAGACCTTCTCCCGGCGGCTTCCCTTGCTCGGCAGCTTTACCTTCCCCTGCTCTCCACGGGCATCGCGGTGGCTTCCGTTTCCTCCCTCCTCCTCGGCGGCCAATTGGGACTCTTCTCTTTTCGGCCAATCAGAAAACGGGTCTCAGACCTGCTTCCGATTGGCCGGATTGAGGATCAGTGTTTCAATAGCGAATATTCATTCACTGTTGTAACACCTCGGTGGGCTTGTAGTGCAATGCTCTGCGCCACAAGCCCACACCCTATTTTGAAGCCTATTAGAGCCTCTGGCTCTAATCAGGTGCTTCAAATAAACACCCCAGCCACTGTATTTCATGCGCCCGGCGTCCTGAAAGGGGCCGGACACATGAACAGGGGGTGGCGGCCATGGAAAGAGCATGGGGGTGGTGGCCGTGGATAGAGGGGGTGGCGCTCGGATGCCCCTACTGGACGGGCTGCCACTGATGTGAAGGGAGGGATGTGTCCTCAATAGACTGAGAAAAGGATTTTTACGGCGAGTACAAAAATCCTTCTTTGTTTTCCATGGAGCTTGATGATGAGAAACCTATGGATATCCAAAAGCAGTCCAAACTAAGGGTTGTTAAAAAAATAAAAAATAAATGCAGTTTCATGCCCATAGTCTGGTCATAGATGCACTTTAATGATGTATTAATGTACAGTATATAATGAATAATGTATAATGCTTGCAGCACATCTCTCATTGTAAGCACCTAGCAACTGGCATCTACAGAGACTCAACTGACCGCTTGCTCTTGGCACATCTGTGTTAGCCTGTCCAGCTGCTCCTCCTGGATGAGTTTTGCTTTCTCATATTGCTGCACCACAATCTCCATCTCTACTTTCACAGGCAAGACGTAAGCTGCAGAAAACAGGAGAGAAAAAAAAAAAAAAAGTGTGCGCAGTTTACTAATTGGAATACTTTACAAAAAAATTCATTGTGTAGCCACTTGTGGACCAAGCCCTTTTTGGAACTTTTTGTATAAATAATTTAAATCAGTATTTTTTACTATAAAAATACTTAGAACCCTCAAACACACTATATATATATATATATATATATATATATATATATATATATATATATATATATATATATATACACACATATACATAAACGATATATTAACATGATTAATTAACAAACTCCAACCCCACCCTTATAACAGTATAAATTTGAGCATCCTTAAGGGGTGAGCACATTGCTCGGGATGCACATTGCAATGGCTTCTTTCTCTAAGTGATTCTTTCTACAAGTGATATGCACTTCAATCTCTGCACTTCAGCGATTGCACGAAACAAATACAGAAATCTGCACTGGAAAGCACCTAACAGACTGCAGGTGACCCTGTCTCTCTAATAAGCTCTCCTTCCACTCTGTAACATGCACTCTCTACCACTGCTTCTGACACTCCTGTCTTCACTCCTGTCCTCTCTCCTCAAACTCTCTTACCTTCACCCCCCCTCTCCACCTGCCTGCTTATACATATCACCCTGCCTTCTCCCTACTACTGCTCCTACCAACTCTTGCTCATTCTACATCCATACACTGATAAAACCTCCAGTACTCTGAGACATGCCCCTTCACATAAATCACAATCCCACATTACCTCCCTCACCCTCCTGCTTCTCCTAATCTCTTGTGACATATCCCCAAACCCTGGGCCACCATCATCTGTCTTTGCCCATCGCTCCCATCCCCCTACACCCTCTGGCAGGAGCCGCAACCCACAGAACTTGGTCTCTATTCCTCTTTCCCAAAACCAGCCCCCCCTTTTCCTGTGCCCTGTGGAACGCACGTTCTGTCTGCAACAAACTCACCGCCCTTCATGACCTCTTTATCACAAATTCCTTTAACCTACTTGCCATTACTGAAACCTGGCTTCATGAATCGGATACTATTTCTCCTGCTTCCCTCTCCCATGGGGGCCTTCTCTGGACTCACTCCCCCAGACCAAGTGGACGGAAGGGAGGTGGAGTGGGAACCCTTCTAGCCCCATGCAGCACCTATCAGGTACTTCACCCACCTCCCTCTCTGACACTCTCCTCTTTTGAGGCACATTGCATTTGTCTATTCTCTCCCATTTCTCTAAGAATTGCTGTCATCTACCGGCCCCCTGGACCAGAATCAGCCTTTCTTGACGACTTCTCTGCCTGGCTACCCTACTTTCTCTCTGCTGAAATCCCCACAATCATTCTTGGGGACTTCAACATCCCTGTTAACACTAACACTACTATTACTTCTAAACTTCTGTCTAACCTCATCGCTTGACCTGAAGCAATGGATACAGGCTCCTACTCACTCCAACAGCAGCACCCTTGACCCTGTCTTCTCCTATCTGTGCACTCCGTGCAACCTTTCCAACAATCCACTCCCACTCTCTGATCACCACCTTATTAGTTTTGCTCTCTCCTTGTCTTCTACCTCTTCTCCCTCCAACCGCCTAACAGTTACCCGTAGAAACCGTCGCCACCTCAACCCTTCTCTTCTCTACTCTGCTACTGATCACCTCTATGACAAAATCTCACCTCTGTCCTGCCCCAACCAAGCTACTTTCATCTACAACAGCTCACTGTCTTCCTCCCTAGACAAGCTTGCCCCCCTCACTACACGCAAAATTAGGCCCCGACTGCTACAACCCTGGCAAACAGATGACACCAGAAGTCTCAGAAAACGTAGCCGCGCTCTTGAGCGCCTGTGGCATAAGACTAAGACCCAGGAAGACTTCACACAATATAAATCTGCCCTCCTAAAATACTACTCCTGCCTTCACACTGCCAAACAGACCTACTTTATCACACTCATTAACACCTTCTCATCCAGTCCACGTCAACTCTTCTCTACCTTCAACACTCTACTCTGTCCTCCACTGCCTCCACCCACCAACTCACTCACTGCCCAGGAGATTGCCAATCACTTCAAAACTAAGATTGATACAATTCATGAGGAGATCACCAATGCGCAAAAACCTCCCCCATGCAACACCCCATGTCCACAGATACAATCATTACTTCCCTCATTCAACCCTGCTACTATTACTGAGGTTGCTAAACTTTTATCTAGCACCCATCTAACCACTTGCCCCCTGGATCCTGTTCCCTCGCAAATGCTACGCTCACCCTCTGACTTGATTCTACACTCTCTAACTCACATTTTCAACCTCTCCCTCTCTTGTGGCATCTTCCCAAACTCTCTAAAACATGCGCTAGTCATCCCCATACTAAAAAAGCCCTCACTGGATCCCACCAATCTCAACAACTTACATCCCATCTCCTTACTCTCCTTCTCCTCCAAACTTCTTGAAAGACTGGTCTACAATCGACTAAGCGACCATCTGACCATGAATAAACTTCTTGATCCCCTCCAGTCCGGTTTTCGCCCTCAACACTCCACGGAAACTGCTCTCCTTAAACTCTCAAATGACCTACTAATGGCTAAAGCCAATGGACACTATTCTGTACTACTTCTCCTGGATCTCTCTGCTGCCTTTGACACAGTGGACCACCCCCTCCTCCTCAAAAACTCCACTCCTTTGGTCTCCGTGACTGTACTCTTTGCTGGTTCTCATCCTACCTATCACACCGCTCCTTCAGTGTCACTTACAACTCTACTTCCTCCTCTCCTTCCTTTTTCCGTTGGGGTCCCCCAAGGTTCTGTTCTTGGACCTCTCCTTTTCTCAATCTACACCACCTCCTTGGGTCAGCTGATTGCCTCCCACGGCTTTAAATATCATCTCTACGCTGATGACACCCAAATCTATCTCTCCACCCCCCAGCTCTCTCCATCTGTCTCCTCACGCATTACCAACTTACTAGCAGACATATCAGCCTGGATGTCACATCACTTCCTCAAACTCAACCTATCCAAAACCGAGCTCATGATATTTCCTCCCTCAGGTGCCACTTCCCCTGCTTTCCCTGTCAATATCAACGGCTCAACTATCAACCCATCTCCCCACGCCAGGGTCCTAGGTGTAATCCTGGACTCTGAACTAACCTTTCGACCCCACATTCTATCACTATCCAAAGCTTGCCGCCTCAGTCTCCGCAACATCTCCAAGATACGCCCCTTCCTAACCAATGTCGCCACAAAGCTTCTAATCCACTCCCTGGTCATCTCCCGCCTCGACTGCTGCAACTCCCTCCTCATTGGTTTACCTCTAAATAGGCTATCCCCTCTTCAGTCCGTCATGAACGCTGCTGCCAGGCTCATCCACCACACAAACCGCTCAGCGTCTGCTACAACCCTCTGCCAATCCCTCCATTGGCTGCCACTCAGTCACCGAATTAAATTCAAGATGCTAACTATAACTTACAAAGCCATCCACAACCTGGCCCCCAGCTACATCTCTAACCTAGTCACAAAATACCAACCTAATCGTTCTCTTCGCTCCTCCCAAGACCTCCTGCTCTCAAACTCCCTTGTCACCTCATCCCATGCTCGCCTTCAGGACTTCTCCAGAGCCTCCCCCATCCTCTGGAATGCTCTACCCCAATCTGTCCGATTTTCTCCTACTTTATCCACTTTCAGACGATCCCTGAAAACTCATCTCTTCAGAGAAGCCTATCTGGCCCCCACCTAACAACTGTACACTTATCTTCTCAATCAGCACATCACCCACAGTTATTACCTCTTGTATCTCTTGACCTTCCCTCTTAGATTGTAAGCTCTAAGGAGCAGGGCCCTCTAATTCCTACTGTATCAAAGTGTATTGTATTTGTACTGTCTACCCTCAAGTTGTAAAGCGCTACGTAAACTGTTGGCGCTATATAAATCCTGTATAATAATATATTAATATATATATATATATATATATATATATATATATATATATATATATATATATATATATATATATATATTTTTTTTTTTTTTTTTAGCAAAGACCCTAGAGAATAAATGGTGATCATTGCAATATTTTATTTCACACAGTATTTGCGCTGCTGTCTTTAAAACGCAATTTATTTTGGAAAAAATACGCTTTATGTTAATGTGAAAAAACACCATAGATAACCCAATTTGTTTGAAAAATATGAAAGATGATGTTACGCCAAGTAAATGGATACCCAACATGTCACGCTTTAAAACTGCGCACACTCGTGGAAAGGCAACAAACTACAGTACTTAAAAGGCTCCGTAGGAGACGCTTTAAAATTTTTTACAGGTTACCCGCTTAGAGTTACAGAGGAGGTCTAGACCTAGAATTTCTGCTCTCGCTCTAATGTTCACGGCGGTACCTCACATGTGTGGTTTGAACACCGTTTACATATGTTTGCGAGACTTAAGTTTGTGTTCACTTCAGTAAGCGAGCATGGAGGAATGGGGCGCTTTAAAAGTTTGTATTTATTTTTTCTTATTTATGTTGTTACTTTTCAATTTTACCCTATCCCTTTGTTTTGTTTGTAAACATTCATTGTAATAGAAATAAGGACAACAGGTCCTCTTTATTGAGAGATCGGGGTCAAAAAGACCCCAAATCTCTCATTTACCTTTAAAAGCAAAAGCTCCAAAAAAATGATTTACTATGGCCCGGGAACCGGAAGTGAAGTCAGACGTTGCCCTGGTCCTCCAAGGGCATAGAGACGAGTGCCAGCCATCTTGGCCTCACTCTTCTCCATACCCAGCTACCGCCAGCATCGAATCGCTCCCGGGCTTCACCGATCGGTCAGGTAGGCCTGGAAACGACCGGGAAGGGTTTGGGGGGCAGAGCTGTGGAGAAAGATAAGTGAACAAAAGCACATATCTGTAGTGTTTAGATTTTAAGACTGAGGTTTACAAAACACTTTAACTGCTGTATGCTCATTTACAATTATTTAGGTCTACAAAAATATTAATAAAAAAGAAATATAAAAATTTCAATGACTGCATATAACTAAAATATGGCAACGGACCACTTAATCGACTCTTTATTGCTAGTCCTGTATAACAGGTGAACCTGACTCACCATCAATAATTCTCTTTACTCTCCAAATCCTCAGGGAAATGAAGAGACTGATGGCATCCCATGGACTACTTGGTCCATTAGCCACAGTGGATGCAACCATTGGAGCTAGAGAGAGAATAACGACAGCCCCATCCAGTACCTGTCAAACACACAGAAGAACAAGGTCATAAAAAAAAAAACAAAAAAAAACGCTTATATTAGGAACACAGAGAATTGCATTTCAACATCATAACAGGTCTGTATTTTGGTGTATCATGAGATCTTTTAATAAAAAATAATGACACTAATCTGAAATCCATGGCAGATTATCAGATAATAATCCTGCTGAATGTATTAGAAAATACTTATTTAGGCTATGGATAATACCTGGCAGTCCTGCCACGAAGATCATTTTGGAAGCACTTCCACTACAGTGACAACCTCATGTGTCTGTCTTACAATTGTTCTTCTGCATTGTCATCCAGCCACACACTCTTGCAATAGAGACTGCAAGCAACCATGCAGGACACACATTGCAAAGGCATGGTCCACCCTGGTCTCCATAAGGAACCTGTCCTAAGAAATGATGAGCAGCAGTTGCTGGACTGCATGCATGTGGACAGAAGTGGCTGCAAATAGCCTTCAGGACTGATATGTAACAAAGGATAAGGAAAATATGAAAACAATATTTTATTTTTAAAAGGCCATTTGGTCATGATTATTTTAGCAGACCAAGTGTTACTCTGTTAGGGTTTATATGCACTTAAACAAGAGAAAGAAGAGCGGAAATACTCACCTCAACCTTATTTTCAATGTAATCCCATATGCCAAGGACGGTTATTCTTAGCACAGTCTAAATAAAAGATTAAAAAAACAAAATATATGAATACAAATAAATGAAAATATAAATCTTTTGAATATATTTGCATCTTCATATTTTGCAGCGAGGCAAAACATGTTGTTAAAGTGATTGTAAAGGATCAGATTTTAGTCTTTAAAAAAATAACAAACATGTTATACTTACCTGCTCTGTGCAATGGTTTTGCACAGAACAGCCCGGATCCTCCTCTTCTCGAGTCCCCTGAAAGTGCTCCTGCCACCCTGGTAAATGCCCCCATAAAAAGCTGCTTGCTATAGGAGCACTAGTGTGTGCTCGCTCCTGAGCTGCTGGCTCTGTGTATCCATAGAAAACACAGGGCCCTGCCCCGCTCCCTATTCACTGTCATCAACAGGGGGAGCCAATGGCTCCCACTGCTATCTCTGAGCCAATGAGGAGGAAGAGAGCCGAGAGTATCTGCTCTTGTGCACATAACTGAATTGAGATCAGGCTCGGGTAAGTGTAAGGTGGAGCTGGGGGGGAGCTGCATGCAGAGGTTTTTTTTACCTTAATGCATAGATTGCATTAGGGTTAAAAAAAAAAAAAAAAAAAAAAAAAAAAACACACACACACACACACACACACACACACACACACACACACACACACACACACACACACCTTCTGGCTTTAGAACCACTTTAAACATACAGTATATGTACAAGTGTAGAGATAACATATACATCGCTACAGACACAATATAGCTAAACAGATTAACTGCAGTTCATTCACTTGCCAGTGTTAAAGTGATTTAAATGATCTTAAGGCCCCTTTCACACTGGGGCGGTTTGCAGGCGTTATTGCGCTAAAAATACCGCCTGCAAACCGCCCCTAAACAGCCTCCGCTGTTTGTTCAGTGTGAAAGCCCGAGGACTTTCACACTGAAGCGGTGCGCTGGCAGGACGGTAAAAAAAGTCCTGCGAGCCGCATCTTTGGAGCGGTGAAGGAGCGGTGTGTTCACCGCTCCTTCCCATTGAAATCAATGGGACAGCGTGGCTATACCGCGGCTATAGCCGCGTTGTACGAGCGGGTTTAACCCTTTTTCGGCCGCCAGCGGGGGTTAAAACCGCGCCGCTAGCGGCCAAATACAGCCGCAAAACCGACGGTAAAACAGCGCTAAAAATAGCGCTGTTTTACCGCCGACGCCCCCACCGCCCCAGTGTGAAAGGGGCCTAAATAGAACCAATGATAAAAACCAATCACTTGTTCACCGTTGCGCCAAAGAAAAAAATTATAATAAAAATGCACAAAAAAGCAACCGCTTGTAAACAAATTGATAATGTTAATATCACCTAAGAAGACTAAAGAGATCAGCAGCGCTAAAATACAACATCCAAAATATAAAAACACATGAAAAGTGAAAATAGATGGAAAATGCAGTAAAAGTCCATAAACAATGAATAGTGGTTCAGAAAATTATGTCCATAAACATATGAACGATCTTCCAAAGAGTGATAGGGTCTTCGCACAACACCATGTGTGTCAAGAACCACTCCCCGTCAGTTTTGAACTTACCAAGAGGTATTGCCTTACACTAGCCTTTCAGGGGCGTGGCTGTACGGCAACTAGTAGGAAGATTTTTGTTACAACGTGAGACGCTCCAGCAGTATCTGCAGTGTGGTGAGAGATCGTCAGATGGATTTTATTTTTGCTGCTAGAGCACTCTGGTTCACATTTCAATGCTTTATTTTTCTTTTGTACCATGTAAGTGCAATGGATGAAGGTTTTATATGAATAAATTATCAGTGTGTTTGACGTTATCACACTAGTGGAGCTCCTTTTGTTATCTTCGCCCATGCGTTTGCATCCACCTGTCTACACCAAGTGGAGAGGAGCTGGTCGTTGTTTTAACCCTTTAGAAGTAACTGCGCTGCTGCCAAACACGCGAGTGTAAGGCAATACCTCTTGGTGAGTTCAATACTGATGGCGAGTGGTTCTGGAGACACGTATGGTGTTGTGCGAAGACCCTATCACTATTTGAAAGATCGTTCATATGTTTATGGACATTCTTTTCTGCACCACTATTGATTAATTGTGGACACTTACTGCATTTTCTATCTATTTTTCACTTTTCAGGTGTTTTATATTTTGGATGTGGTATTGTAAATGATCACCTTGTAAAACAACCCATTCAGTTTGAAATAGAAACAAAATGAAAAACATTTTTGTAGAGATATAAAAAAACAAAAAAAAAAAAAAAACAAAAAAAAAAAACAAAACACAAAAACACACATTATAAATACCTTTTTTCCGTTTTTTTTTTTTTTTTTTTTATAAGTGATCCCATTCCCTCTGTTCTCAGCTGCATAAGAGCTGCGGGGAGGAGAAGCAGCAGTACACTGAGCTTCCCAGTGAATGGCTGTGCAGCAGGGGCGTATTCAGGACAAGTCTGATCATAGGGATGGGCTCAGGCATGTTTGGATCAAACCCGCCAGGAAGCCGTCACTGCTCACAGCCAATCATAGGCAGTGAGGCTTTTCCCGGCCCGCAGCTGCACATACACAGGCGGCCTATGATTGGCAGTGTGCAGTGACAGCTTCCTGGCAGGTACGATCCGAACACGCCTGAGACCATCATTACTGCGGAACTGAACATGGTGTGCTCTCCTGCTTAGTGTGGTCAGTTTTTAATAGGAAAGCAGGGACTGGCAGGACTGCCAGGGATTTCACATAAATGAGCATACAAAGAGAACAGGATAGTTTTTCGTACACATACATGGTACAGCAGACACATATCAGAAATATGAAATGTTGGAGTAACAAATATTTTAAGTACAGCTGCTGAAAAAGTCTTATTGATCTACTAAAAAGGTAAATAGGTGTTAATTTTGAAAGGGAATTTTCTCTTTGCAAGGTGAATTTTTACCACATTCACTAAGCTAAGAACAAGTGCAAGAAAATATAAATTATTGGATGATGGAAATCAGAGCCCCACCTCATTCACTAAGCTAAAGAAAACTTCCTTGCAAACTGAACAGCCCATTAGCCTTTTCTACCTCAACTCCTTAGTATCTGTTTCTGATAAAGCAGTCGCAATTTAAAGCAGAACTAAACCCATCAATTTACCCATTTCCCAAAACAGTTCCCTTCAAGGCATGCCCTGAATGATAACTGTCACAGTTGCTTGTGCTCTTAACTCAACTGTCAAGCCATCAAATGGCTCGTGTCATAACTGATCACATGTGCAACATAATGGCAAGATGGCAGCTTTGTTGCTTGTAAAGAATAAGGGGGGTGGGGGTGGTTTGCTGGGCTGCTGCAGACACGCACTGACATGCATTGAGATGTACAAGCAGCACTAGCTGTACATTAACACTGCTGAGGCCATCACTCTCATATACATTCAAATCCTGATGAAGGGGGATTCTGCTACTCCTGAAACACATTGGCTACTAAAAAAGATGATCATTTTAAACATTTCGGCATTCTTCTACACTTCCAAGTCTTTACCCATGGTCCCTCAGTGGGTATATGGTAGCCCTATTTTAAAGCGGTATTAAACTCCAAACCTAAAATGTAGGTTGTCAATCATCAGATGTGGTGGCTGCATTAGTTTTCTTTAAGGCTTTTGTCCCTTCTGTTTTTTACCTGTTGATCTGGCCAGTAACACACCTCCTGTATTAGCGTGCCCCCACTCTGGATAAAGGAGCACAGGGGCACAACAGACAGCAGCATTGTATTCTGGGGAGAGGGGAATGTTAGATGGACTAACAAAAATTCAGATACACCAACAAATTGAAGCCAATCTCCAGATCACTCTGCGGTTACAGTAACAATTATTTTCCTTTTGAGATAAAGGTTTTACATAAATAAAAGCTTATCATTGTAAGCACCCCTGTCACTGGTAAATGGTTTGTCTCAAAACTCTTAACTGATACATTTGCAGGAGAGCTTGTTCTGTTGAAAAACAGACTTACTGGCCAGATCACCAGATAAAAAAAGAAAGAAAGCCTAAAGAGGAAAACGAATGCAGCCACCACATCTAAGAATTGGTAAGCTGCAATTTAATATATTTTTGCTTCTGGGTTTAATACCACTTTAAAAGCAGCCTAACATCCATACTGACACTACTACACCTGCAGGTCTCAGTGTCATTAGTACCAAAAAGTTTCCAGCTCAGATGTAGCACCTCTCCCACCAAACCCTTCTAAAGAATCATATTATGAATGATTATGATATGTAAAGGTGCAGAAGAACATCGTAACCAGATTAGATTGATTTACTGAAGTCAGAACAACGAACCAAAAAATAACCAGAGGTATTTTGTCCTTAACATCATCATGTTTTTTTAAACCTTTAAGTGATTTATAGGGATAAAATGACAGTCAACCAGTTTCTGGGTGAGGTACAATCTTGCGTTTCTGGATGAACCTGGATGTGTCCAGCAGACCTCTGTTGGGGGAAATGCCAATCAGAGTTGGAAAAACCTGTGTTGACTGCTTCTCTTCTCTTTCTGCTCTTCTCCTCACCAGAGGCAAACTAGAAAGGTTGGTAAGAGGAACCTTACAAATGTAGAGTCCGCTGCAGACAGCTTGCTCAGGGGATAGTTGGACTACATCTGCCTGAGAAACCTACCACCAGTGCAAGTTTATCACCACTTAAACTGGAATGTCATTGTATATCTATACTGTTTTTGGAGCTAAATACATGGTTTTAATGTTTCTGCACTGTGAGTACCATTCCATAACAAGAACCAAAAGTAATAATCTTAACACTGCTATTGTTATCATCCATTTTTTTTTACATAGCATTTACATTTTCCAATCGCTTAGTGTTTGGGAGGTGAACCTAGACATATAAAACATTAAGAAAAAACTGGTGTGAAGTCTCTGTTTTAAAGAGCTTTCAATCCTAAAAGTTGGTGGTTCTAAAGAATGAAGGTTTTTGACCTTCATGCATTCTATGCATGAAGGTCAAAAACCTTCAGTGTGCAACCGCCCCTAATTACTTATCTAAGCCTGATTTCGATCCAAGAATGTGCACGAGAGCTGAGGCTCTCACAGGTCCCTCTCTCCCCTCATTGGCTGTGATGCAGCAGCAGGAGCCATTGGCTCCCACTGCTGTCAATCACAGCCAGTGAGGAGGGAGTGAGGCTAAGTCCTGCTCTCTGTGTCGTATGAACACAGCAGGGCTCAGGAGCAAGCATGCATGAGTTCCCCCACAGCAAGTGGCTTGCTATGGGGGCACTCAGAAGGGTGGAGGGGCATAGGAGTGCTGGCAGGGGACCCAAGAAGAGGAGGACTGGGGCTAGTTTGTGCAAAATCGCTGCACAGAGAGATAGTAAGTATAACAGGTTTGTTATTATAGAAAAAAATTGCCTTTACAAACATTTTAGGTAAAAATGAAAGAAGAAATAGTATACAGAAAATAACAAAACCTTATTAGCAATAGCAATTATTTAATTGTCCTACCTCCACAAAGAACATCGACAAAATAGACAGGCTTATCCAGTGGATGATCCCTGAACATTGTGTTGCATTTGAGACTAAAAAAATATAAATAAAATTACAAAAATGATGAAAGGCTATTAACAGCTTTGTCAGAAAACCTCAACTTTCCTTTCAGGATCAACATTTTCTATGACACTATACTACTAAATACTCCCACAAGTGTGGGAAAAAAACTGTATGGTGTTGCAAAGGTAAGGAGTACAAAGAAAAATGCATGGTGCCTACAGTGAAACATGGTGGTAGCAGTGTTCTTCTGTGGGGCTGCATGAGTGCGGCTGGTGTCGGGGGGGGGGGGCTGCATTTCATTGATGGTATCATGAATTCACAGATCTACTGCTCTATATTAAAAGAGAAGATGCTACTATCACTCTGTGCCCTTTATCGTCATGCACTTTTCCAACATGACAATAATCCAAAACACACATCTAAGGCCACTATTGCATTTCTGAAGAAGAACAGGGTGAAAGCAATTCAGTGGCCAAGTATGTCTCCTGACCTGAACTCAATTGAACACATATGGGCAATTCTGAAGAGACAAGTTGAGCATCACTCTCCATCCAGGATTCAGGCTCTAAAAAAAAAAAAAGGAGGTCGTTCTTGAAGAATGGAAAAAGATAGATGTTGCAATATGTCACAAACTTGTTCATTCCATGCCTAGAAGACTCGGCGCTGTCCTTACAAATCATGGAGGTCATACAAAATACTCGATGTAGTAGTTTTTGTTGTGGGGTGTATTCATTTTTGCATCAACTAATTTGAGTAAAAAAAATGAAGATTTTGTAATCCAAGTTATATTAACCTCAGTTTTGTCAAAATTTTGGAAATTGTTCTTGTGGATATTGATTAAAATCTTATTTTTGAAAAGGGGAGTACTCATTTATGCTGAGCACTGTATTTTCCTCAAAACTATTAACAACCTCTACTCTACAACAAACAGTTGATGTAGATCAGCCACTATGCTACAGGGAAAGAACACAGTGGACCTTCAGCAGCTGTTGCATGGACAATATTTAGGCAATCTACAAAAAAAACTAAATCATATCACTTTGTTCCCAAACAATGATGAACATCACAAGACGAGCCTCAACTGTGTATGGAGATTTCAGCTTGAGCCGCTGAGCTCTATAAACAGGCATTTTGACAACAGAGCATCTAAGAATACAAAGGTAAATGTGAAATGAAGTCTTGACCAGTGTTTCTCAACCTTTTTTCAGTCAAGGCACCCTTTAAAGTTATGCACAACCTTGAAGCACCTCATTCTAAAATGTTAAAAACTAAACAAAGCACCAAGATCCACATACATAGGACACCCAAGGTTAGAAGCAATTTATCCTCCCAAAGCATACACAGGTACCAATTACTATTCTAGCGTTTCTCCTCTACCTCAGTTTCTCTCCCTCACTCAGCTAATGTGACCCCAGTGATGATGGAAAGGGGCAGGGGACGGGCAACCAAGTATGCTGTGCAGGGACCTCCTCCTTATCAACCAGTCATTGGTTGTTAGGATGTCAGCGTCTAGAAGGTTGTAATGGTGCACAATGAAAACATGTGGCTTTGTGTAACTAAAAGGCAGGCTTCATCCACCCGCTGGCTTGTATACAGTTTTTTAGGCTATTTTCCAAGGCACCCCTGAAGAAACCTGAAGGCTTCCCCGGTTGAAAAAGGCTGGTCTAGACTCTAGAGCAGTGATGGCGAACCTTGGCACCCCAGATGTTTTGGAACTACATTTCCCATGATGCTCAGCTACACTGCAGAGTGCATGAGCATCGTGGGAAATGTAGCTCCAAAACATCTGGGGTGCCAAGGTTCGCCATCACTGCTCTAGAGCAACAACTTCTGTCTGAAAATAAACATACAATATGTATATGCACAATTTCATATGTACTTGTCAAAAACATCCTTACAATAGTATTTTAATCCTGATCATAAGAAATAAACAATATACAGAACCTCTAAACTTGCCCTTTACTATCAGGAGCATTATTATACATCGAAGATAAGCAGTAACACAGGGAATGTATTTTGAGTTGGAACTCACACTGAAGCAGCTTGGTGTCTATCAGCAGTTCCACTGTCATTAGGACCACCACAAGAATGACGCAGGCCACCAAAAAGCTGTTCACTCCCGCACTCAGCAGAAACACTTGCCACACCGTAGCCCTCTTCCCACAGCATGGCTTCAGCCAGCTTGACCTACAGAGGACATGAAACATAGGGATCAAAATTACATTGCAGTGTTCTTTTTTAGGGGAAAGACATCAGTTTAAAAAAGGGAACCTGTCAGGATTAAATTCTTTTTTTTTTTTTTTTTTTTTTACAATTTTATACACTCAATTAATAGCACTTAGCATGCTTCAAACTCCCGCAGTTGGCAGAGTGATAATCACATTGATGCACTTTATAAATTTGTGGTGTTTGTTTTTCTTTTTTTCCCCCTAAAGCGTGGCCATAACAAGTGTCACTAAAAGTGAAGCTACCCTAGAAATAGTATCTACAAGTTAAAAAAAAAAACAAAAAAAAAAACAAAAAAAAAAACCTTCCGCCAGAGGCTATCAATGAAAATATTAAAGCCCATCTCCAGCCAAAACTTTTTGGCACACAGAGAAGAGAGGCAACATATCCCTTTCAAAACAAAACTTTCAGAAAATGTAGTGGTCTATTTGCATTGTGACGGAGTCCCTTCAATGCTGACATTACCCGAGCAAAATTAGAGAAAAGCGAAGCTTATTCTGCTAATATTTTGCCCTACCTGCCCTCCAATCAACATGTTGATGAATTTTTTTTTTGTTATTTTACTAAAACTGGTTTTTATTACATACCTTATTTTAAAACCAGTAACATAATCATTGGGTCTCTGTGCAATTCAGGCAGATCCTGGCTGGGGGGGGAATGGTGCTTTACATAGCTTCTGGAAAACATCCCAGTACCCTCCTGCCTCAGTATTCCGCTCAAATACCCTCATCCCTGATGCAAGCAGTGAGCTGGGGTTAAGGGTGCAGTTCAGCTTTATGGGCCAGTTCACACCACAGAAACGCAGTCCGGATGTGTTCCAAATGCTTTTCTGCATGCGAGTTTTTGATGCTTTCCAGTGCGTTTTTGGTGTGTTTTTAATGCAGTCCAGTGCATTCCCCCTATTTTCTTAATCTTAGAGAAGGACATGTGTGTTCCAGTGCATTTTACAGCATTCCAGTACAGTCCAGTGCAGGAAAAATGCAGCATTTTCTTTTTGAAACTGGAACGCACTGGAACTGCACGCACTGGTGTAAACTATGCTATTGAAAACCATATAACCTACTTTCCATGCGTTTTTGATGCAGAAAAAAACCCGCACTGAACCGCATGTGGTGTGAACTGGCCCTAAGAGAAATTTCAACAAAAGACCGTCACAGTATGGCTGTATGGGTAATAATTATACACATCTGGGCTCTTACACTTTATGCATTCAAAAGTAGCCAAGCTGCATTAGTTACATTTTTTTATGATGAATTTCTCATCAAAACAGTCAAGTCACAAATCATATTGAATGATCATAAAAAAAAAAAAAAAAAAAAAAAAAAAAATAATGAGAAGCACAGTCATTACATATATTATTTATATTTGTGTAACGCTATTCTCCCTGGAGGCCGGAAGTGCTTCACCTGCTGTCGGGTAGATGGGATAGGCCGCCATCCTGGGCACCCTCAGTAGAATGTGATACTAGGCCCACTTTTAGATAGGAGCCCATTACCCTAACAGCATGTCACTGGAGTGTGGGAGGAAACTGGAGCATTAAAGTGGAGTTCCACCCTGAAAATTTCTTTTTCATAATCAGACTCCTCTAAACCTATAAAAAAATATTTGGAGGAAACATTTTTTTTTTAAACTTACCAGAATCGCCCTGTTGCTATGTAGTCCTCTTAATCTGCCACTTCCTGGTCTGCGGTCACTTCCTCCCTCGCCTGTGCTCCTGGGAAATGATGACATCATTTATCAGGAGTCTGTGGGCAGTACTGTGATCAAAAATTGTGTTATTTCCTGACAGGAAATGACGCGATTTAGTGCAGATCACAGCACTGAGATGTGTTTATCTATGTTGCCATAACAACGGGCAGGACCTTCCTCCGTCGCCACCCGTTTTTATGGCAACTTTAGAAACAATCGGCGCTACGGCCACTGGTGAATCGCGCATGCGCGAGATCGAGAAGTGCATGCTGGTTACCCAGCATGCACCTCTCCTAAGCTTATCCCGGAAGAGTTAATGATTGGGCTTCACATGCCCACAATCATGATGGCAACGGCCACACCAGGAGGGACAAACTTGTGAGTGCTAAAATTATTTCTTAGCAATGTCCATTATTAACAATGTATAATCGTCTTTTTATTTAATAATAAATTATGCTAGGATCAATAAAATAAAGTGGCTGGAATTCTGCTTTAAGACACAAGCACAGAGAGAACATAAAAACTACTGAATGGAACTTGAACTGAGAAGTGACAGAAGACAGAAGCTCTAACCGCTAAGCCACTGTGCAATAATGAATATACCAAATGTGCTGTCATGTAGATATTACGTGAATTACCTCCATGTGTCTAGTTCTTTTTAAATTAATCATTTGTAGAATCAAGATTTAAAAACAGGTTTTGAATAAATACAGCAGTACATACTGTGGATTTGCCATGCTGATATACAATTAGTTGTCACATTCATAATTCAGATGCTAGCTGTTCCTCAAACTAGAGAAAATGCCTCTTTGGAAGTCATCTGCAAAGCAGAAAGAAAAGCAAGTTAGTATATCTACACCTGCACCTGCCATAGTAAAAGTATGTCCCATAAGTCATGGGCAGGAACTAGTATACACAGTGGAATAACATCGACCAGGGGTAGGCAACCTTAAAGGAGGTGGAGATCTACCTGAACAACACGGGAGAAGTCAAAGATAACCGGGCACAGTGTTGCCTCCTTACACCCGATTTAAACCTCCAATAGTCGTACTACCATGTCGCAATTGCATGCATTGCACAGCAATCTTGGGTTTAAATCAGGTGGTGAGGAGGCAACATATTGCCAAACACATTCAGATCGCTTTTCAGAGGTGCAACAGTGCCTGCTGCATTGGGGATGAGCCCTTAGTTGCATTTGGCAGCTGCCCCTATAGGGCTCATTCACAACACTAGTTGGGGGAGGGTGTGGTAAAATCCTGTGGTTGAGTCATGGATTTTCCACTCCCAACCCCTACCTCCTTTAGCTGTTGAGGCAGCAGCCAAATGTGTCCACATGCCGCAGCAGGAATTAAGTCCTTGTTGCTTTTAGTGGGTGCTACCGCCTGCCAATCTGGAACCATTGAAGTAAATGGGGCCACTCTGGAAGCCCCCCGCAACTGCAGACTTTTACAGGGTCCAAGGGGTTAAAGCAGGTGGTGAGAAAGCAACACAATGCTGCCTGCTTTAAACCCTTGTTTACTGTACTGCACAAGGTTGCAGGGCACTTGCAGAGTGGCCTCATTCACTTGAATGGGTGCTACACCCACCAACATTCAGGAGTTTTGTTGCAGTTTCAGAGAGTGCACCAAACCTGTAGGATATAAAAGAAGTCTATGGCCAAGCGCAGCAAACCCACAGGTACACTGCACTGCACCTGTGGTGTGGGTAAACAGCAGCATATCAGTGTGAAAGCAGCCCTATTACTATTATGCCCACTCTGGAGACTGCTAGCCGGGATTAGAGATGGAGTGCAGTATGTATTACTCCGCATGGAACAGGAGCCAGCACTACAGAAGAGGCATCGGCTTATGCGGCTCTACTACAGCTCCAACTTTAAAAGTAGTCCCTCTGCATTGCATTCTGCTTGATGCTCTGGGATGTCGGATCAGCAAGCCCAGACCACAAACTACCAGACACCTGGCCGCAATCTATGGGTTGCTGACCCCCGAAAAAAAATCATCATCTACAGAGGACATGCAATGCAAAGCACACTTCAGATATCTAAAAGGGGTGCAGCCCAAAGCAAAGACTGCCCATGTTCCATAACAAAAAAAACATTAGAAGAAGTGACAAACGGGATTTTGGGGCCTTTTCATTAGAAATAAGCAAAAGACTAAATGCATGACATTGGAAACTGACTTGCTCAAAAGGAAAGAAATAAAATAAAACTTACACACACACAGCATGGGTTGTTACAGACATGTGGGGAAAATGGAATGTCAATAGCACCTTTAGAAATATCTTTACCTAGAAAAATTGTGACGTGTTCAATACTTATTTTACTGTGTGTGTGTGTGTGTGTGTGTGTGTGTGTGTGTGTGTGTGTGTGTGTGTGTGTGTGTGTGTGTGTGTGTAAAATGTCCAATGTCATGTGACTCGTTAGTGTTACAAGGTCTCAGGTGTGAATGGGGAGCAGGTGTGTTAAATTTGGTGTTATCGCTCTCACTCTCTCATACTGGTCACTGGAAGTTCAACATGGCGTCTCATGGCAAAGAACTCTGAGGATCTGAAAAGAAGAACTGTTGCAGATGATTTGGAACTACATTTCCCAAGATGCTCATGCACTTTGCAATGTAGTGAAGCATCATGGGAAATGTAGTTCCAAAACATCTGGGGTGCTAAGCTTCACCATCATTGGCCTAGGCCAGGGATCTTCAAACTATGGCCCTCCAGCTGTTGCAGAACTACATATCCCATGAGGCATTGTAAAACTCTGACATTCATAGACATGACTAGGCATGATGGGAATTGTAGTTCCTGAACAACTGGAGGGCCATAGTTTGAAGACCCATGGCCTAGGCTATAAGAAGATTGCCAAGACCCTGAAACTGAGCTGCAGTATGGTGGCCAAGACCATACAGCGGTTTAACAGGACAGGTTCCACTCAGAACAGGCCTCGCCATGGTTGACCAAAGCAGTTGAGCACCTGTGAGCACACAAATCCAGAGTTTGTCTTTGGGAAAAAGACGTATGAGTGCTGCCAGCATTACGGCAGAGGTTGAAGGGGTGGGGGGGTCAGCCTGTTAGTGCTCAGACCATACACCGCACACAGCATCAAATTGGTCTGCATGGCCGACGTCCCAGAAGGAAGCCTCTTCTAAAGATGATGCACAAGGAAGCCTGCAAACAGTTTGGTGAAGACAAGCAGACTAAGGACATGGATTATTGGAACCATGTTCTGTGGTCTGATGAGACCAAGATAACCTTATTTGGTTCAGATGGTGTCAAGCGTGTGTGGCGGCAACCAGGTGAGGAGTACAAAGACAAGTGTGTCTTGCCTACAGTCAAGCATTGTGGTGGTTTGGGGTTGCATGAGTGCTGCCGGCAAGCGGGGAGCAACAGTTCATTGAGGAAACCATGAATGCCAACATGCACTGTGACATACTGAAGCAGAGCATGATCTCCTCCCTTAGAACTTGGATCTATTTTTAGATCTTGGTCTAAACAGTTCGATCCATTTTTAGAACTTGGATGTCTTTTTAGAACTTGGATCTATTTTTAGATCTAGGATCTATTTTTAGATCTTGGTCTAAACAATTCGATCTATTTTTAGGATCCATTTTTAGAACTTGGATCTATTTTTAGATCTTGGTCTAACCAGTTTGATCCATTTTTAGAACTTGGATCTATTTTTAGATCTTGCTCTAAACGGTTCGATCTGTTTTTAGAACCTGGATCTGTTTTTAGATCTTGGATCTATTTTTAAAACTTGGTCTAAACAGTGGGATCTAGTTTTAGAACGTGGATCTAGTTTTAGAACGTGGATCTAGTTTTAGAACGTGGATCTAGTTTTAGAACGTGGATCTAGTTTTAGAACGTGGATCTAGTTTTAGAACGTGGATCTAGTTTTAGAACGTGGATCTAGTTTTAGAACGTGGATCTAGTTTTAGAACCCGGCTCTAGTTTTAGAACCCGGCTCTAGTTTTAGAACCCGGCTCTAGTTTTAGAACCCGGCTCTAGTTTTAGAACCCGGCTCTAGTTTTAGAACCCGGCTCTAGTTTTAGAACCCGGCTCTAGTTTTAGAACCCGGCTCTAGTTTTAGAACCCGGCTCTAGTTTTAGAACCCGGCTCTAGTTTTAGAACCCGGCTCTAGTTTTAGAACCCGGCTCTAGTTTTAGAACCCGGCTCTAGTTTTAGAACCCGGCTCTAGTTTTAGAACCCGGCTCTAAACAGTTTGATCTATTTCTAGAACTTGGATCTATTTCTAGAACTTGGATCTATTTCTAGAACTTGGATCTATTTCTAGAACTTGGATCTATTTCTAGAACTTGGATCTATTTCTAGAACTTGGATCTATTTCTAGAACTTGGATCTATTTCTAGAACTTGGATCTATTTCTAGAACTTGGATCTATTTCTAGACCCCGGATCTATTTCTAGACCCCGGATCTATTTCTAGACCCCGGATCTATTTCTAGACCCCGGATCTATTTTTAGACCCCGGATCTATTTTTAGACCCCGGATCTATTTTTAGACCCCGGATCTATTTTTAGACCCCGGATCTATTTTTAGAACCTGGTCTAAACAGTTTGATCTATTTTTAGAACTTGGATTTTTAGAACCTGAATCTATTTTTAGATCTTGGTCTAAACAGTTTGATCCATTTTTAGAATGTGGATCCATTTTTAGAACTTGGATCCATTTTTAGAACCTGGATCCATTTGTAGATCTATTTTTAGAACATGGATCTTGGATCTATTTTTAGATCTTGGTCTAAACAACTTGGGTCTATTTTTAGAACTTGGGTCTATTTTTAGAACTTGGGTCTATTTTTAGAACTTGGGTCTATTTTTAGAACTTGGATCTATTTTTAGAACTTGGATCTATTTTTAGAACTTGGATCTATTTTTAGAACCTGGATCTATTTTTAGAACCTGGATCTATTTTTAGATCTTGGTCTAAACAGTTGGATCCAATTTTAGAACTTGGCTTTTTAGAACTTGGATCTATTTTTAGGTCTATTTTTAGAACTTGGATCTATTTTTAGATCTATTTTTAGAACTTGGATCTATTTTTAGATCTATTTTTAGAACTTGGATCTATTTTTAGATCTATTTTTAGAACTTGGATTATGGATCTATTTTTAGAAGTTGGTCTAAACAACTTGGATTTTTAGAACCTGGGTCTATTTTTAGAACTTGGGTCTAAACAGTTCGATCTATTTTTAGAACTTGGATTTTTAGAACCTGGATCTATTTTTAGAACCTGGATCTATTTTTAGATCTTGGTCTAAACAGTTGGATCTATTTTTAGGATCTATTTTTAGAACCTGGAACTATTTTTACATCTATTTTTAGAATTTGGATCTATTATTAGAACATGGATCTTGGATCTATTTTTAGAATGTGGATCTATTTTTAGAACTTGGATCTATTCGTAGATCTATGTCTAAACAACTTGGATTTTTAGAACTTGGATCCATGTTTAGAACTTGGATCCATTTTTAGAACCTGGATCTATTTGTAGATCTATTTTTAGAATTTGGATCCATTTTTAGAACATGGATTTTGGATCTATTTTTAGATCTTGGTCTAAACAACTTGGATTTTTAGAACTTGGATCTATTTTTAGAACCTGGTCTAAACAGTTTGATCTATTTTTAGAACTTGGATTTTTAGAACCTGAATCTATTTTTAGATCTTGGTCTAAACAGTTTGATCCATTTTTAGAATGTGGATCCATTTTTAGAACTTGGATCCATTTTTAGAACCTGGATCCATTTGTAGATCTATTTTTAGAACATGGATCTTGGATCTATTTTTAGATCTTGGTCTAAACAACTTGGATTTTTAGAACTTGGATCTACTTTTAAATCCTGGATCTACTTTTAGAACTTGGATCTATTTTTAGAACTTGGATCCATTTTTAGAACTTGGATCCATTTTTAGAACTTGGATCCATTTTTAGAACTTGGATCCATTTTTAGAACTTGGATCCATTTTTAGAACTTGGATCCATTTTTAGAACTTGGATCCATTTTTAGAACTTGGATCCATTTTTAGAACTTGGATCCATTTTTAGAACTTGGATCCATTTTTAGAACTTGGATCCATTTTTAGAACTTGGATCCATTTTTAGAACTTGGATCCATTTTTAGAACTTGGATCTATTTTTAGAACTTGGATCTATTTTTAGAACTTGGATCTATTTTTAGAACTTGGATCTATTTTTAGAACTTGGATCTATTTTTAGAACCTGGATCTATTTTTAGAACCTGGATCTATTTTTAGAACCTGGATCTATTTTTAGAACCTGGATCTATTTTTAGATCTTGGTCTAAACAGTTGGATCCAATTTTAGAACTTGGATCTATTTTTAGAACTTGGATCTATTTTTAGAACTTGGATCTATTTTTAGAACTTGGATCTATTTTTAGAACTTGGATCTATTTTTAGAACTTGGATCTATTTTTAGAACTTGGATCTATTTTTAGATCTATTTTTAGAACTTGGATCTATTTTTAGATCTATTTTTAGAACTTGGATCTATTTTTAGAACTTGGATCTATTTTTAGATCTATTTTTAGAACTTGGATCTATTTTTAGAACTTGGATCTATTTTTAGATCTATTTTTAGATCTATTTTTAGAACTTGAATCTATTTTTAGATCTATTTTTAGAACTTGGATCTTGGATCTATTTTTAGAACTTGGATCTTGGATCTATTTTTAGAACTTGGATCTTGGATCTATTTTTAGAACTTGGATCTTGGATCTATTTTTAGAACTTGGTCTAAACAACTTGGATTTTTAGAACCTGGGTCTATTTTTAGAACTTGGGTCTAAACAGTTCAATCTATTTTTAGAACTTGAATTTTTAGAACCTGGATCTATTTTTAGATCTTGGTCTAAACAGTTGGATCTATTTTTAGGATCTATTTTTAGAACCTGGAACTATTTTTACATCTATTTTTAGAATTTGGATCTATTATTAGAACATGGATCTTGGATCTATTTTTAGAATGTGGATCTATTTTTAGAACTTGGATCTATTCGTAGATCTATGTCTAAACAACTTGGATTTTTAGAACTTGGATCCATTTTTAGAACCTGGATCTATTTGTAGATCTATTTTTAGAATTTGGATCCATTTTTAGAACATGGATTTTGGATCTATTTTTAGATCTTGGTCTAAACAACTTGGATTTTTAGAACTTGGATCTATTTTTAGAACCTGGTCTAAACAGTTTGATCTATTTTTAGAACTTGGATCTATTTTTAGATCTAGGATCTATTTTTAGATCTTGGTCTAAACAGTTTGATCCATTTTTAGAACGTGGATCCATTTTTAGAACGTGGATCCATTTTTAGAACGTGGGTCCTTTTTTTAGAACCTGGGTCCTTTTTTTAGAACCTGGGTCCTTTTTTAGAACCTGGGTCCATTTTTAGAACTTGGTCTAAACAGTTCAATCTATTTTTAGACTCTGGATCTATTTTTAGACTCTGGATCTATTTTTAGACTCTGGATCTATTTTTAGATCTTTGTCTAAACAGTTCGATCTATTTTTAGAACTTGGATCTATTTTTAGAACCTGGATCTATTTTTAGATCTTGGCCTAAACAGCTGGATCTATTTTTAGAACTTGGATCTATTTTTAGAACCTGGTTTAAACAGTTCGATCCATTTTTAGAACCGGGATCGATTTTTAGAACCGGGATCGATTTTTAGAACCGGGATCAATTTTTAGAACCTGGATCAATTTTTAGAACTTGGATCAATTTTTAGAACTTGGATCTATTTTTAGAACTTGGATCTATTTTTAGATCTAGGATCTATTTTTAGATCTAGGATCTATTTTTAGATCTTGGTCTAAACAGTGCGATCTATTTTTGGAACTTGGATCCAAGTTCTAAAAATAAATCGAACGGTTTAGACCAAGATCTAAAAATAGATCCAGGTTCTAAAAATAGATCCAAGTTCTAAAAATAGATCCAAGTTCTAAAAATAGATCCAAGTTCTAAAAATAGATCCATTTTTAGATCTAAGATCTATTTTTAGATCTTGGTCTAAACAGTTCGATCTATTTTTAGAACCTGGATCTATTTTTAGAACCTGGATCTATTTTAGATCTAGGAACCAATTTTTAGACCTAGGATCCAACCCTAGATCCAATTTTTAGATCTAGGATCTATATTTAGATCTTGGTCTCAACTGTTCAATCTATTTATAGTCATTTTAATATGCAGCTAACTAAATCTGGCACATAATTCAAACTAACAATGTCAAGCATTGCAACACCCCCTACCTGGTTGCCTTTCCCAGAAGCCTACACCACATGTGTTAATGTGAATATAGTATCAGATACATTAATTTGTGTCAATCTCATGAATTATAGGTAATCATAGATGTAAAACTTATAGATATCACCTCTCACATTGACCACCATACTTCCCCAGACAATGCCTTCATCTGGCTTCCTTTTAAGACAGATGGCACCATCCTTGTTCAAGCATTATCCAAGGTTAGCATCTACTACCTGGACTGAGATGATGGCTCAGAGATGACATACTAATGGAAATCCAGAGATAGAGATATATATATATATACACATACATACACACACACACACATACTATATATATACATACATACATACACACACACACACACACACACACACACACACACTATATATATATATATATATATACATACATACATACACACACACATATATATATATATATATATATATATATATATATATATATATATATATATATATATATATATATATATATATATACATACATACATACATACATATACACACACATATACATACACACATATATACACACACACACAGTTCCTGGCCATGTTCACAAATGTCTGATACAGATCAGCCTCCCACGGCTACCTCTCATCTTGTGACTGGCTAAAAAGTTACAATATTGCAATCTAAATAAGACTGAGGACGGACGGAACCATCGGATGTCCCTAAGGTATAGCGCACAGCGTTTTTCACTTTCTATGCTCTATGACTGCTATGTTCTTGTACGTATATATTGATGGGGGATGTGTGATGTGATGGGTTTTTATTAATTAATAAACAAGATTACGCTATGTGCGCTTTCTTTTGTTTATGATCCTTTTTGGAGCCCTATCGTCTGCTTATCTCCTGGAAAGGTGTTGATATCAGTTTTGGCTCAGAGATTTTCTTCCCTTGGAGGCTTTTATATCTTTTAGCTCTGGCGAGTTTAACCCCCTGAGGGGAGTGTGTTCACGCATGGTGGAATTGGATTGACTGGTGGAAGGTGCACGCTGTGACATTCTTTAGGCTCTACTATGAACACTCTCTGAACCACTGTATTTTTCTTCACTGCTCCTAAGGACTTTTCTGTGTGAAGTTGGCCACACATGTATCTATATATTTACATTTTGCTCAACACTAGCGCTGTTTTTAGTATAGGACTGTCACAGTTTAACATTAGACTGTTTATATGCTTTTTATACTATTTTGTGTATTTTATTGTTTTAAACAGCAGCTTACTCCCCACACCTTTGTCTGTGCAAACCAATTGGGTGTTTTTGGGGTTTTTTTTTTTTACTCTTGTTATGTCAGTACCAATGCTGGTTACTCCGGAATAGTGATTTCTTTTCTGTGGCGCTGAGTGGTGTATTATAGGCCTGTAACATACACCCCTGTTTCTAAGACTGGGGAAATGTTTATTCTGCCTGCAGCAGACTTATAATACATCATCTCAATCTAGGAAAAATAGGATTTTTATAACAGCTTACCTGTAAAATCCTTCTCTTGGAGTACATCACAGGACACAGAGCACCATAGTAATCACTATGTGGGTATATAGGCACCTTCAGGTAATGGACACTGGTATACCCAATACAGGAAGTTCACTCTATATAATCCCTCCTCCTACCAGGAGTACCTCAGTTTTGTAGCAAAGCAATATACTTAAACCCCAGAAAGAGGGGTGGGACCTCTGTGTCCTGTGATGTTCTCCAAGAAAAGGATTTGACAGGTAAGCCGTTATAAAAATCCTAATTTTCTTTATCATACATCACGGGACACAGAGAACCATAGTAATCACTATGTGGGACGTCCCATAGCAATGCTATTTTGAGGGGAGCGCGAGACAACCTGTAGGGCACCCCCAGACTTGAGGACCTATATTGCTGCCTGCAGCACACTGCGCCCAAAGGCGATATCCTCATGCCTTCTGACATCCACCTGATAAAACTTGGTGAATGTACTGAAGACCAAGTTGCGGCCTTACAGATCTGAGCCACGGAGGCCTGGTGACGCACAGCCCAAGAAGCACTAACCGCCCTGGTAGAGTGTGCTTTGACTTGAAAAGGAGGAATCTTACCCCCTTAAATCAAGTCTGAATTATAACTTGCCAAATCCACTTAGCGACAGTGGATTTCAACGCTGCCTGTCCTTTCTTAGGACCCTCTGGCAGTAAAAATAAGACATCAGTCTTCCAGAGCTGAGTCATCGTCTTTAAATAGACTTTGACTGCTCTCACCACATCAAGACAATGTAGTGACTTCTCTTCCCTGGAACATGGTTTTGGAAAAAACGATGGCAGGACAATATCTTGGGTTAGGTGGAAACCTGAGACCACTTTTGGCAGAAAACCTGGACAAGGGCGCAACACCACTCTGTCCTCATGAATAATCAAGTATGGCTCTTTACAAGAAAGAGCAGCCAATTCTGAAACCCTGCTGAGGATATAGCAAGCAAGAACACTAACTTCCTTGTCAGAAGGACTAAGGGAATATGCTGTATCGGTTCAAATGGCTGTTTTTGTAACGCTGACAAAACTAAGTTCAAGTACCAAGGGCTCAAAGGTGATTTAACTGGTGGATTAAGCCACCCCTTGCATAAAGCCCCGGACTAAAGAATGTGAGGCAAGCGGTCTTTGAAATAAGATCAATAAAGCTGAGACTTGGCCCTTATTAGTACTCAAGGCCAATTTCATCTCCACCCCCAATTGTAGAAAGGCAAGAATTCTGCCTATGATATACTTCTGAGGGTGCCAACCCTTGGATTCACACCAGGAAACATAAGCCCTCCAGACTCTATAATATAAAATATAGTTCGGGAAGTTGGCTTCCTTGCAGTAATCAAGGTAGTGATAACTGACCCAGAAAGCCCACATTTTTTTCAGAATGTGGGTTTCAATAGCCAAGCCGTTAAATTTAGCGTTCGTAAGGTAGGATGGAATATCGGCCCCTGTGAGAGCAGGTCTGGCCGTAGTGGAAGGGACCATGGATCCTCCACCGCCATCTTTACGATTTCTGCATACCAGGACCTTCTGGGCCATGCTGGGGCTACCAGAATTAGTGGCTTTCGTTCCAGCTTGATCCTGCAAAGAAGTCATGGCAGCTACTGAATAGGGGGGAAATGCATAAAACAGTGAGAACTGATCCCACGGGGGCACCAAGCATCTGTTCTGCATGCGAATGAATGCCTTGTCCTGGACAAAGTTGACTGACTTCATGTTGAATCTGGACGCCAGAAGATCTACGTCCGGAGTTCAGCAGATTCTGGGTTAGTAACCAACTACTGAGGCTTTGGGACACCCTTGGGAACAGCAGCATTGGCAAGTCTAAAGCTTGAATCGTTTTGTCCCAAGCAGACAGGATACTGTATTGCAGCAGTCTCGAATGGAACTGGGCACAGGGAAGCGCTTTGAATGAGACAACCCAGACTTTCCAAGTAACTGGTTGTAATGCGCATGCTTTGCTCCAAACAAGCCACTGACTGGTCTATTAGCAATAGATCATCTAGGTACGCCAAGACTGTTATGCCCTGTGCCTTAACCTGGCTAGAGGTGGGGCCAGCACTTCTGTAAACACCTGGGGTGCTGTAGCTAGACCCAAGGGCAAGGCTACAAACTGAAAATGCTGCTGTTCTACCTCGAACCGCAGAAACCCTTGGTGAGCGGGAAATATAGGGACATGCAGATATGCATCCCTGATGTCGATAAACGCCAGAAGTTCTCCTCCTTGCAGGATAGAAACCACTGACCTGATCGACTCCATGCGAAACGAGCGGATCTTAAGGAACGGATTTAGATTCTTTAGATCTAGAATGGGTCTGACATCTCCATTCGGTTTTGGTACCGTAAAGAGGTTTGAATAAAACCCCAAACCTTGCTCTTCTGTGGGGATTTGTATGATCACCCGCTGAGCCAGTAATCGGTCTAGTGCCCAAAACAGAGATTGCCTTTTCCCTGGATCTTTGGGAATGTTTGACCTCAGAAAACGAGACGGTGAAAACTCCCGAAATTATAGTTTGTGTCCTAGAGACACCGTAGAGATGACCCATCTGTCCTGAACTGCCTCTTGCCAGACTTCTGAGTATTGCAGAAGTCTTCCACCCACTCTGGCGAGGGGGGGCGCCCCTTCATAATGAGGCTTTAGAATTCTGCTTTGCAGGTTTCCGCCCCCAGGACTTCTTTTGTGCCTGGGCCTGAACCTGAGGATTTCCTCTAAAGTCTGACACTGCCTACAGGCGGATGCCCCTGGCGCAGGAGAAACAGTCCGCTTAAATGAAGGGCGTTTATCATTTCTTTTGACTGGCAAAAGAGTACTTTTCTCACTAGAAATCATTTGGATGTATTTGTCCAAATCATCCCCAAATAGCCGATCCCCATGAAACGGAAAATCAGTCAGGAGCCTTTTGCATGGTGCTTCCACTAACCAATTTTTTTAACCACAGGATCCACTGCATGTGTACTAGCACAAGCGCAAGGCAGGACTTCTGGTGAATAGAATCTTTCATGGCGTCTATGGCAAAACATAATGCTTTTGGTAGTTCGGCCAAATCCCGGGCTTGTTGTGCAGGAACCTCAAGGGCCTGTCTTATCTGGTCCTTAAGGGACTGACAGCTGCCTATTGCAGCGACTGCAGGCTGAGTAACGGCACCTGCCAAGGAAAGATGATTTTAAGAGGAATTCCAACCTTTTATCTGTTGGATCCTTAAGCATTTGTGCATTGTCTACTGGACAAGTTAGACTTTTATACACACTGGAAATCGCAGCGTCAACTGCTGGTACATTCCATTTTTTTTTTGGTAAAAAGCAGGAGTAGTTATGGTGCTGCCCTTGTGGGGTTACAAAAAAAATGTTTCCTATTAGTGGACAATTCCACTATATATTACCTGGTGTACATAACTCCTATAGATCTAGAGTATTATTCTTAAAAATTATATTTATGAGCGAAACAAAAAAAAACAACCAAAAAACCTATATGTACCAAAATAACGTGAGTGTTTTAGATCTGGAATCTGTGACTAGTACTCGGTTACTAATAATCACATTGTAATAAAAGTGAAATATCAACATAAAATACTTCAATTATTTCCACAAAGTGCATTTGTGCTAAACCAGTGCTATAAATGTCATAAAGTGACTGCTGTTAAATCATACAGAATCATACAAAATGTCCAGTGCTATGCCCTACGCGCGTTTCGTCATCAAACTTCTACTGGGGCCTCAGTAGAAGTCTGATGACGAAACGCGCGTAGGGAGGGCTTACGGATGTCTTGCAGCACCTCTAGCAAAGCGATTTTGATATCTTTTTCATGCTCGTTTTTATCATTGAAAATGTGAGTACCACAGTGTTATTAAGCTTTAATAAAAGTTCCTATACGGTTTTATGCTATGGGTATCCCTCCTTTGTTTTATATGTAATACATCAAAACAACACGGAAAGTAAAGTTTGGAGACATCTATGATTGCTACACAGTGGCAGATACTGTGACTGCCTGCACCCCTGCAGGGGAAAGAAAATCCGGAGAGTGCAAGCAGTATCAGAGCATGCAGATAAGGCACTAATTAAAAAGCCAGCACCTGGATAAGAAGTTTTCCCACAGAAATCTGTTTCTCAGAGATTGAACATCCTAAAATACTCCAAAAAACAACTTTTTTTTTTTTTCTTCTTCATTAATGGAACTTTTCCTATCTAAGATTACTGGTTAAAAACACATCAGTCACCTTTTATATTGGACATTTAGTATGATTTTGTATGATCTAGCACCAGTCACTTTATGGAATTCATAGCACTGGACATTTTGTATGATTCTGTATGATTTAACAGCAGTCACTTTATGACATTTATAGCACTGGTTTAGCACAAATGCACTTTGTGGAAATAATTTTATGTTGATATTTCACATTTATTACAATGTGATTATTAGTAACTGAGTACCAGTCACATATTCCCGATCTAAAACACTCACGTTATTTTGGTACATATAGGTTTGTTTGGTTTTTTTTTTGTTTCGCTCATAAATATAATTTTTAAGAATAATACTCTAGATCTATAGGAGTTATGTACACCAGGTAATATATAGTGGAATTGTCCACTAACAGGAAAACATTTTTTTCTAACCCCACAAGGGCAGCGCCATAACTACTCCTGTTTTTTACCAAATTCTAATACACTCCACCTAGGTGGTATTGTATCTGTAGAGGCAGCAGCCCCATATCCTAACTACACTCAACCACTGCGTGGATTGACCCCATATATCTACATTCCATTTTTTGGTGAATTTCTCCTCCATGGGATAGAGTGCTGTGAATCTCTTTGGAGGGAGAAAATGCTTATCTGGGTGATCCCATTGAACATAAATAAGCTTTTCTAGTAATGCATGGATAGGAAACGCATGCAAAGGCTGTGAAGGTTTAAAGGAACGAAATGAAATGAAGAAACAGAACTTTCAGATGACTCCGACAGGGGTAGCTTGAAAGTGGAACGAACCATCTCCGTAAGAGATTGTACGAGCAATTTCTCAGATTGCGAGGCTGAAAAAGGTTCATCCACCGTTGTCTCCTCGCACAGAGGAGTAATCAGTTTGTCTTTCCTCCTGATCCCCTGAGAGTAACACCTCATCCTCTACCCACTGTCCCCTTGGTGAAGGGTCTAAGGTGGGGGAGGGGGATCTAACACGCTTCCTATCCTTTTGGATGGAGGATGCGATTAAAGCCACTAATCTTCCTTCTAGGCCCTGCAGGGCGGAGGAAAATCATCTTCAGTCACGTATACAGAGGCTGAGATGTGAGAAGCAGCTACACCACCAATTGGTTCTAATGACTCAACCTGGCTTGCCCCATCTGGTATTTCAGGAGAGGATGACAGTGTGGAGGCACTACTGGAGTTCCCAGCGCCTGGGGGTGGGATTTTTGGTACCTTCTTTGTGGTGTCTTTTTTGGAAGCCATAGTTCTAAGCACAAAAGCAGAGGCACTAAGTAAATGCACTACTTGCTGAGCAATAGTCTAGAAAAAAAACAATGCCGCTAATAAAGTTCAGCTTTGGTGCCGAGTATAAATGTATTTTCCTCTACTGGAAACGCCTGTATGCATTTGCGTCTGTCTCTCTGCTTCCCCAGCGCCTGCGCTGTGTGTTCCTCATGGGCTTACGTACCGTACATGGCGCCGCGCCTTAAGCCACGCCCCCTCCCTCATGAACTTATCCCCGTTTAAAACTAGCCATAGTCCGCGCGCACGGATGGCATTTGGGTCAGAGCAGACCCAGCGAGAGGGGAGGGAAGGGAGGGCTGGGGAGGCGGGAAGTTTAAAACTTATGGGCTTCTGTGGGGAATAAACTGCCAACACAGGGAAGCCCCTTAGTTCCCCCAAGGGGGAAAAGAGAACATGCAGTTGGGAAAAAAAAAAAAAAACACTTTGTTCTGGATGAGGAATCCTCCCTGGATGCTGAGACCACACACCACACGCCGTTACAGGCAAAACCTCGTGCTTCGTATACGAGGCCCGGGTACCATCCACCTTGGCCTCAGTGGCACTTTGGATGGATCCGGTCTATGGAGGCTGTTTAAATCCAGCAAGGATCCCTCCAGTGAAGCTCTTCAGAGCACATCTTCACTCGTGACCAACACATTAGACACTGGAGAAAAAACTGAGGTACTCCTGGTAGGAGGAGGGATTATATAGGGAGTGAACTTCCTGTATTGGGTATACCAGTGTCCATCACCTGAAGCTGCTTATATACCCACATAGTGATTACTATGGTGCTCTGTGTCCCGTGATGTACGATAAAGAAATGAATTTTTATAATTTTTTATTGAACTTTATTGTAATTAAATTTTTTGCTATACAGCACCAGGGACTTAACTAATAAAATGCATCCCATGTCCGGCTAGATGATGCATAGTGTAGGATTATTTTCCCAACTGTCAGAGGGTCCTCTGCACAGAGCTGATCTTTCTGCGCTACTGGACTTAAGTCCAGTACACACAAGCTAAATATGGGGCAGCATCGGCCAGTTCAATAGAAACCTGCCGAAATTCAGCCCATGTGAATGGCAGCCAGTCCAACAGAAGACAGACATTCAGCTGGCTTCTGTTGAAGGGTCATGCCCAAACAAAGTCTGCCGACCTGCTTCCGATCAGCGCTCTCAGCCGATGGCTGACAACACTAACCGGAGTGTTCTGGCGGGGGCCATCCGCCTGTCAGAACACAATAGCTCAGCAGGAGAGATCACTTTACTAACATCAGATTGTTAGTACAGCGGCTCTGACCTGAGCTGTCAGTGTATACAGGGCTAGTAGTGTGGCTTAAACATCAGCTGCTGCTAGTGTGAAAGAGTTGCACTGCTCACCACCCCTTCGGTCTGCTTCCTCTTATAGTACTTTTAGTATTCTTTCCCTGATTGCAAATTATTCTGTGATTGGAGAAGGCAGATTCTGTCATTTATCTTTCTATCACCCAAATACAGAGTGCTCTGCAGTGCCACTTTAAAATTTTAGGCATCCCAAGCATTGCTTTGATGCGTATTTTGCCTTTGGTCAGATACCTACCTAAGGTACTGCACATCTGGAGGGAGGTAGATTGTCTATCTTCATAGCACCTGGAATGATTGAAGGACTATTGCAGTCAAACCCTCCTATGAAGGCATCCGTTTCAGGTAAGTGCACTGTCCTGTCATGAAGGAACAAAGTAACAACATGCAATTAGATTTGCTAAAATTCTCACAATATTATTTATCATAACTAAATTCATGTTCCAATTCAAAGTGCTATGCCAAAAAACAAAAAAGGAAAAATGTATATATCATATTTACACAGAGTACCAGAATAATAATGGATTTTGTCATCTATCCTGCGCCTAAGTGTACATTGTACACAATTAAGAATTAGCAGATATTGGCTGTTAAAAGAATGGAACTCTGAATACAACTGGATCTACGGAATGTCCTCTAAATAGCTCTCAGCACACAATGTATGGCTTTACATCAATCAGCTTCAAGTATTCAATTTCAGAATAATGGCTGCTCCCCCCCCCCCCCCCCCACTGAACTGAACCCAACCCATGTCAAATGATTAAGGTTTTTAAATTTATGTGAGAGGACATTTAGGAGGCACAGATGTGTACAAAAACAGCTTGACTAAAGTACTGCCAGTTCTTTTATGAACATTTAATCAACACGGTCCTATTTATTTTGTGCAAAAAAGCACATTCTGTAGGTATAACTGCTTTAGAATGAAGGTAGGAATAATGTACCTTGGAAGGTCACAAGGTGAGACCCTCAAAATTCTCACCAATTTTGAAAGTCCTTTATTTGTTTAAACGGATATAGCAACTTGAAAGAGAAGAACAAAACAGAGCGTACTTGGATAGTGCAAACGTCTCTCAATAAATAGTGATAAAATTTGCATTTACAAATAAATTTGGATGAAGCATAAAACCAGGAGAACCGAGTCACAGCGACCTTTACTTTGTCCACTTTCACTAGGCCACTGACATGGGAAATGGGTAGGAGCAAAGATGAAAACTTTATGGAAGGAATACAATCCACCACAGTACACTCCCAAGGGAAACCGCCATGGTCTGTGTGTAATATAAGGTGACTAGGTGCTGCTCACCCACTTTGAGATATGCATATAAATCCGAAATCCAAATAGCCTCTCATGGGTCTTGCAGCAGAGAAGTCAAAGTAACAACAGCATTTTATGGTCATTGTTCCAATGGAGCTCAGTCCTCCTTTCTCGGGACATAAGATGGCAAAGGGACAGAAAACGTACCCTGAAACAGTGAAGGTACTTTATTTCTAGGATATATCGATTTACTTCTATGGAGGATTTGTAGTGCCTCTCTCCAATGTTTGCCCAGTGTCCCTTCCAAAAGCTTTGCTCCTACTATTCCCTTATACTGTTAACAGCAAGAGTTGACATAACAATGGTTGCTGTGACCTGGTACTCTGTGGTAGGAGGTTTCTCCTGATTTTATGCCCTCAACCAATTTAACGTTTGCAAATTCAATGATCAAAGCTCCTGACTGCTTCACCTGTCATATAGGCAGGCACAGTGGCCGAGAGCCCTGCTCAGTGATGTAGAACATGCACTCTTGCTCAGGCTCAGCACCACTGAGTAGTCTCAGTCACTGTGTCTGCCTGTATGACAAGTGCAGTGGCTTCTTAATGCTGAGCCTATGGTTTTACTGGACACTATGGCCTCGGTGAGGTCCCCCACAGTGCCTTGATGGCCATTCCAGCATCAGTGCCTCCCCGTATAGTGTCTCCATGGAGACTCCAGCCTCTGCTCTCCCCAAACCACAGCACCTTTATGAACACTCTGGCCTTAAAAAACCCTCTACTGTGCCTCCATGGATACTCCAACCTCAGTTTGTCTCCCCCCCGCCCCCTGATGTACCTCCATGGACACTTCAGTCTCAGTGCCTTGCCTCACAGCGCCATGGACAATTGAGTCTGAGTGCCTCCCCCTACAGTGCCACCATGGACACTCTGGCCTCAATGGCATCCCCCCACCCGAGGCTACAGAGCTTGAAACTATAACAAGTTTTTACCTGGTGTAGCATGGTACATTTGCAGATTACGGTTATTATGACAAGGCTATATAGTTGCTAAGGTTTTTGCCAACCCATCCGAGTTCTACAGGAAGTCACGCTAATGTAAACAAATGAATATAAACAATCCCACAATTAGACTGAGGGGTGTAAAAGGTTTTCTAGTCTGACCTTTCATATATGAGCCCTAGAATATATGAGCCCTAGAATGCTAGAATTTGAAGAATTGGCTGGGGTGCAGACATCGCTGGATCTCTAGACAGGTAAAAATTGTCCTGGGCAAGAAGGGGTGAAAGTGCCTGGTATTGAAGTGGTTAAATTGCGTTCAGGAGTCATTTTACTGACCACAAAAAAAACGCCAAGCGCTCATAAACGCTGATAAATGTCGATAAACGCTCAAAAATGTGGCTCGCCAAGTTTAATGTTTTTGATCCATTGATAAGGAAAAAAAACGCTATTGCAAAAACGTAAAAAAAAACATTGAAAGACTCACTGCAAAGCTACTGGCGTTTTTAGAACGTTATTTTAACGTCCAGTGTGCATGGAGCCTTACCTGTCTAGAGATCCAGCGATGTCTGCACCCCAGCCAATTCTTCAAATGTCTTCAGGTGCAGGCACCGGCATTGTAAGGAAAACCGGTAACAAAGCCTTTTGGCTTCACAGCTGGTTTCCTACTGCACATGTGCGTGTCACACGGTGCTTTGTGAATGGCCCCGCTGTCTTCTGTGACCTGTGTGTGCCCCAGGAGGCTGCAGGGGGAAGGAGGAGGGGGCCGAACATGCTCATAGTTTGCTGCGGCGAAAACCAGGTACCCACTCCCCTCCAAAAAGTGACAAATGTGGCGGGCGGGGGGGTTTGTGCAAACAAGCGGAGCTTCCCCTTTTGGGTGGAGGTCTGCCTTAAGGTCAACCAATAGTCAAATGCTTGAATTGCAGTGTGGAATTTTAATGCAAAATCCCCCTTGGGGGGAGTAGGAAGAAGATTCAGTAGGTGGAAAGATCACCTCCTGTACTGCTTGGCAGGCGCTGCTCTACCGCCCTTTGAAAAGCAATCCACCGCAGAGACCCATGTGAAACAGCTCTTCAGAGGAATTTCCCTTACTTTGGGGCAGCTTGCCCTCAGCATTTGACAGGCAGGGAGTAGATTTTCTATTTCCTCCTCACCAGCTGCTTTAACACCTTGATCTCCACGCTAGTGTGCTGCAACCACACGCCGGTACGGGGCGTTTACAAGGAGCCCCATTCACTGGAATGGGTTGCACTCAGCAGGCATAGTGACAGGGGCTTGGATTCCTGCTGTGGCCCCAAAGCAAAACATCCCAGCCACGCCATGTGTAAACCCCAACTAGAGGGGGGTCAGTGCAGGAAAAACGTGGTTCAACCTCAGGATTTTACTGCCCTTCAAGCACTTTATAATCTTCTACAATCAACTTCAGATTTATCAAAACGATGTCACCTGGACAACTAGCTCATCTATCCAATCAGTCAGGACTAGCTAGGTGTTGGTAGATTGTAATGTGTGTGGGGATGCTCAGGGATAATGAGAGAGGTCTCCTCTCTTCTATGTGATGTGTCCTATCACAGGCCGGATGTTCTCCTCCCTGACACTCTCTGCCCAAGGCCACGTTCCCCGCCCTCCTATAGTACTTGCCCGGAGACATACTGGTGCAGTCACTGTCCCCTATGGCTGTACACAGTCCTGCCATCCTCCCATTATCACACCGGCCCGCTCCTCCTCCACTTTCTCTCCCAACGTCTCCTTGGAAACCACCACTCCGCCACAGGACCGCAGCCGAGCTCAAACCACGTGATCAGGTGTCCTGGCCACTGGTTGAACGTTCCGGCGGTCAGCTGACCTGCGTCTACTTTAGTGACGTAAGAACGCGCTGCTGAGTTCAGCTCAGGTAATGGAGCTCCGAGTGGCGTGAGGTGGTGCTGGGGCGGCCATGTTGGATGTGGGCGATTCTTCTCACAGTTTAGGCGGAGATAAGCTGCTTGTTCTATTAGTGATCAGTGACAGGTGCCGGTGTAATCAGTATTACCAGTCACTGGACGGGGGAAGCATGGAGGATTAATGCACAGCATCACTACTGGTGGAGCTTTGGGACAATGTGTACATAATAGTGTGACTGTCAAAAGATTCATTTTTAAAGCGGTAGTAAACCTGCTGACGTATTTTTTTCCCAACACCTGTAAGGGAAAAGGCATAATGAGCTAGTATGCACCGCATACTAGCTCATTATGAGATACTTACCTTAGAATGAAGCGCCGGCATCTCACCCTGTCCACGCCGAGGGAGCTGACATTTCCCCTCGGCGTGCCTTCCGGGTATCGCGGCTCTGGCGCTGTGAGTGGCCGGAGCCGCTATGTCGCTACTCCGCAATGTCGCATGCGCTCGGGAGACTTTTTTACCGACAAAGTCCGGCGGCTGCCGGGCTTTCAGCCGAAAATCCCCTGTGCGCATGCGCCGCTGCAGTCAGCGGCTCATTGTGAGGGGAATATCTCCTAAACCGTACAGGCTTATTATAGGCTTACCTGTAGGTAAAAGTTTAAAAAAAAGGTATACAACCGCTTTAACTACTTCAATACTTGGCACTTTCACCCCCTTCCTGCCCAGGCTATTTTTCAGCTTTCAGCGCTGTCACACTTTGAATGACAATTGGGCGGTCATGCTACACTGTAACTATGTGACATTTTTATCATTTTCTTCACACAAACAGAGCTTTCTTTTGGTGGTATTTAACCTCCTCATATCCGCGCTATTGCCAAATAACGGCAACAGCGCGGACCTACATTGCCGGGACGACGTCTACTGACATCGTCCCGTGCACGAGCGGCCTGCGCGCCCCCTGCAGGGCGCGCTCGGTGATCAGCGAGTCTATGAGACTCGCCTGATCACAGATCGGAGTAAGGGGTCGGTCCCGACCCCTTACCACATGATCAGCTGTCAGCCAATGACAGCTGATCATGTGATGTAAACAGAGCCGGTAATCGGCTATTTTTTCTCCTCGCGCTGACAGCGTGAGGAGTAAAAAAAAAGCCGATCACCGACGGCCATGAGAGGGACATCAGTCCCGATCACGGCGATCATCTGTGCCCCCTGCCCGTGACACCTAGCAATAGGCAGCAGTGCCGCCTACCAGTGCCCACAGTGCCACCCATCAGTGCCACCCATCAGCGCCCACAATTAGTGCCACAAGAACAGTGCTGCACATCAGTGCCACCTATCAGTGCCCATCAGTGTCACCTACCAGTGCCGCCCATCACTGCCACCCATCAGTGGTACCTATCAGTGCCCATCAGTGCCACCTATCCATGCCACCCATCCGTGCCACCCATCAGTGCCACTCATCAGCGCCCATCAGTGGCCATCAGTGCCGCCTTATCTGTGCCCATCAGTACCGCCTTATCTGTCCCCATCAGTGCCGCCTTATCCGTGTCCATCAGTGCAGCCTATCAGTGCCCACCAGTGCCGCCTCATCAGCGCATATCAATGAAGGAGAAAAATTACCTGTTTGCAAAATTTTATAACAAACTATGAAACATGATTTTTTTTTTCAAAACTTTCCATCTTTTTTTGTTTGTTTAGCAAAAAATAAAAATCCCAGCTGTGATTAAATACCACCAAAAGAAAGCTCTATTTGTGGAAAAAAAATGATAAAAATTTCAGTTGGGTACAGTGTTGTATGACCGCGCAATTGTCATTCAAAGTGTGACAGCGCTGAAAGCTGAAAATTGGTCTGGGCAGGAGGGGGGTTTAAGTGCCCAGTAAGCAAGTGGTTAATCACTGCTGGGTTTATTTTTTCTTAAAAAAAAATAATAATAATAAAACAACTGAAAATTTTGAAAAAAATAAAAGTTTTTCTTTGTTTCTGTCAGTAAATTTTGTAAATAAGTAATTTTTCTCCTTCACTGATGGGAGCTGATGAGGTGGCACCGATGGGCATTGATGAGGTGGCACTGATGAGGGGGCACGAATATGCCACACTTATGGGCACTTATAGGGAGCACTGATGGGTGGCACTGGTGGGTACAGATAGGCGGCACAGATGGGTGGCTTTGATGGGCAGCAGTGATAGGTATTGATGGGCAGCAGTGATAGCCAGCACTGACTGGCATCACTAATGGGTACTGATTGCTTACACTTGTAGGCACTGTTTGCTGGCACTGGTGAGCACTCACTGCTGGCACTGGTGGGCATACTGCTGGCACTGTGGGAGCTTTATTGTAATCAGGGCACAGATTATCAGTGCTCTGATTACATGCCTAGATGTCCTCTGTGAGGAGATGCTGCTGATCGGCTCTCCTCTCCTCACACTCTGTCAGTAAACATCTCCGTGTTTACATGTGACCGGCTGTGATTGGACACTGCTCTGAAAGATTCAGCACTTTACTATGGTCCTGGGCTCCCCAAACGAACAGGAGAGACTGGGAACCACTGCGGGCGCTGCTGGCAGAGATGGGGACCCATAAACTTGATCAGGCTGCTCTAGAGCCACGCAGATCACTTTTACCTAAAAGCCCTTCAGCTTTAACACCTTGACTACCAGGATACTTAGAAATGTACCTTGGTAGACAAGGGTTTAAAGGTAGAGTTCACCTTTAGAAAAAAAAATGCCTATGCAGGTGAGGGTACCCGTAGCTAAAAACAAACAGTGCAGCTTTGAATAATGCCCTAGATATACGTGCAGGCCATTTACTCTATATACCTCCTGAAAAAACTCAGAGAGATTGAATCATCTTGTCTTGCCTTGTTTCCTGGATTTTGCTAAGTAACCCCTAGCTTTTTCTGTTCACCTCCATCATCACAGGAGGGAGCATTTTCTTTGATTCAACCCCCTCATATGCGCATTCTCTGCCCTGATGCAGTAGCTCTGAGCTCAGCGTTTTACAGCTCTCTCCTTCAATGGTGGAGGTGAACAGTAAATGCTGGGAGTCTCTTAGCAAAGTCCTAGCAACAATTCAGGACATGATGTAATCTCTGGAAGTTTTTATTCAGGCTTTAGTAGATATGTAAATGGCAACGACATTATGCAACTTTGGTCAAGGCTGCGCAGTTTGTTTTTATCTATAGGCACCCCTTACCTGCATAGAAAGGAAGCAATGGCAGAGGATTGCAGGATGATCTGCAGGTTACCAGTGCTCCTTGTTCCTGTGTGTCCTACTTTATTCAGATTCCTCCTTACCAATTCAGCCTGCCTCTGGATTTACCCTCTGCTTGACCTCTTGTTGTGACCTCGGCTTGTGTAATGGACTCCTGACCACTCTGCTGCCTTCTGCTCCTGATTCCTGTGCATGACCTTGGGCCTGCTCCTGAATACCTTCTGCCTTGCATCCTGTTGACCTCCCATATATGACCCCGGCTTGGATCTCTACCTTGACTACGTTTCTCCAGTTTCGCCCTGCTAGTCTGATCCTGCTTCCTCCACGGGTGTTATCACATCAGTTGCTGATGCACTGGATCTGCTTTACGACAAGTGTCCCCAATGTTTCTGCTGTCACTTCTGACCACCTGCCTGAGAACCACTTAGCTGGACACTTCCTGAAGCAGCTCTTAGTGGACAAACCTAATGGCATCTGTGCTTCTTTGAGCCTTGCACACCCTGTCATCACCTCCAGGGGTGCTTCAACCTTAGCTGTAAGGGAAGCCCTCTGGTCATCTCGGCCCCCAACTAGGTACATGACAGTATTATTCAACCAGTATGTCAGAGGCCTAAAGAAGTGCTTCCCCATCGGAGGCTTTGTGCCAACAAATCTCAGCACTCACTCAAGCCATAAAGAACCTTTATGATGGCTTCCTTCAGTTGGAGGATCGACTACAAACTTTTACAGCCTCCTCCTCATCACCTGATAAGAACCCAACAGGAGCAGTGGCTTCAACTTCTAAGGACAACTTCTACTGTTGTGATGCCATCAACAGAACCTAGGGTTCCCACCCCCGAGCGATATGCTGGAGACAGACAGAAATTCAGGGCTTTTAAGAATGTCTGCCAGTTGTACTTCACCCTGCAACCTCAGATTTCCTAACTTGAATCTGTAAAGGTGGTTTCAGGTGAACCCCAATCTTGGACACACGACCTCTTGAGCAAACCAGCCAAGTTCTCAATACTGTTTCAGCATTCTTAGAGGAAATGGCACAGTTGGACCCCTAATGAACTTCAATGGCTGAAGCTGCTCTTCATGCTCTGCAGCAAGGCCGATCACCTGTAGAGGACTATACTGTTGCGTTCCAACAATGGGTAGCAAACACAGGTTGGAATGATGCCACTTTAAAATATAAATTTCTTTTGAAATCAGAAAAAAGTTTATTGAAGAACATAGCCAATATAAAGCCACACATGTCAAAAAAGGAGTCATTTATGGTATATCTATAAAAGCTTACCCTTTATGAATCATGAAAGCACAAAGTTAACAACGATTTTACCAGACATATTCATATATCCATTTAGATAAGTCGTAATACATTATTATTATTATTATTATTATACAGGATTTATATAGCGCCGACAGTTTACGCAGTGCTTTACAACATTAGGGCAGACAGTACAAGTACAATACAATTCAATACAGGAGGAATCAGAGGGCCCTGCTCATTAGAGCTTACAATCTAGGAGGGAGGGTCAAGTGATACAAAAGGGTAATAGCTGTGGGGGGATGAGCTAATGGAGAAAATAGTGCAGTTGTTAGATGGAGGCAGGATAGGCTTCTCTGAAGAGGAAAGTTTTCAGGGATCGCCTAAAAGTGGATAAAGTTGGACACAGTCTGACAGATTCGGGTAGGGAATTCCAGAGGATGGGCGAGGCTCGGGAGAAGTCCTGGAGACGGATATGGGAGGAGGTGATGAGGGAGCTAGAGAGCAGGAGGTCTTGGGAGGAACGGAGATGGCGATTAGGTTGGTATTTTGAGACTAGGTTAGTGATGTAGCTGGGGGCAGAGTTGTGGATGGCTTTGTAACTTATTGTTAGTATTTTGAATTTAATTCGTTGGGCGAGTGGTAGCCAATGGAGGGATTGGCAGAGAGGGGTAGCAGACACTGAGCGGTTTGTAAGGTGGATGAGTCTGGCAGCAGCATTCATGATGGACTGAAGGGGGGATAGTCTGTTTAAAGGTAAGCCAATGAGGAGTGAGTTGCAGTAGTCAAGGCGAGAGATAACCAGGGAGTGAATCAGGAGCTTTGTGGTTTCATTGGTTAGAAAGGGACGTAGTTTAGAGATGTTGTGGAGGTTGAGGCGGCAAGCTTTGGAAAGTGATTGGATGTGGGGCTGAAAGGAGAGTTCAGAATCCAGGATAACACCTAGTACCCTGACATGTGGGGACGGGTGGATGGTTTTGCCATTGCTCTTGACAGAGAAGTCGGGGGAAGAGGAACGTGGGGGAGGAAATATTATAAGCTCGGTTTTGGACAAGTTGAGTTTGAGGAAGTGGTGTGACATCCATACAGATATGTCGGTTAGTAAGTTAGTGATGCGTGAGGAGACTGATGGAGTGAGTTGAGGGGTGGAGAGATAGATTTGTGTGTCATCAGCATAGAAATGATATTGAAAGCCGTGAGAGGCTATCAGCTGACCCAGGGAAGAGGTGTAGATTGAAAATAAAAGAGGTCCAAGAACAGAACCTTGGGGGACCCCGACAGAGAAGGGAAGAGGAGTGGAGGAAGTAGAATTGTAAGTGACACTGAAGGTGCATTGGGATAGGTAGGATGAGAGCCACTGAAGAGCACAGTCACGGAGACCGAGGGAGTAAAGTTTTTTGAGGAGGAGGGGGTGGTCAACCGTGTCAAAGGCAGCTGAAAGATCCAGAAGTAGGAGTACAGAATAGTGTCCATTGGTTTTTGCAGTTAGTAGGTCATTTGTGAGTTTTAAAAGAGCAGTTTCTGTGGAGTGTTGAGGGCGAAATCCAGATTGAAGGGGATCAAGAAGGTTGTTTTGAATGAGGTGGTCACTCGGTTGTAAACCAGGCGTTCAAGGAGTTTAGAGGAAAAGGGGAGCAAGGAGATTGGGCGTAGGTTGTTAAGATTGGTAGGGTCCAAGGACGGCTTTTTGAGTATGGGGGTGACCAGTGCATGTTTTAGAGCATCGGGGAAGATGCCAGAGGTGAGGGAGAGATTGAAGATGTGGGTTAGAGAGTGTAGGATGGGGTCAGAGGGTGACCGTAGCATTTGAGAGGGAATAGGGTCCAGGGTACAGGTGGTTAGGTGGGCGATAGAAAGGAGTTTAGCAACTTCATCTGTAGTAGTAGATTTGAATAGGGGGAGTGTCAGTTGTATCTGTTGACATGGGGTCTTAGCTGGGGGAGATACCTGTAGAATAGAGATTTCATCACGGATTGTATCAATCTTGTTTTTGAAGTGATTAGCGATTTCCTGGGCAGTGAGTAAGTCAGTGGGTGGAGGCGGTGGAAGACAAAGTAGAGAGTTGAAGGTAGAGAAGAGTTTACGGGGATTGGATGAGAAAGTGTTAATAAGAGTTGTAAAATAGGTTTGCTTGGCAGTGTGGAGGAAAGAATAGTATATTTGGAGATTTGTATTGGTTGAAGTCTTTGAGAGACTTAGTCTTGTGCCACAGACGCTCAAGAGCGCGACTAAGTTTTTTGAGAATTTTAATGTCATCTGTTTGCCAGGGTTGTAGGGGTCGAGGCCTGATTCTGCGTGTAGTGAGGGGAGCGAGCTTATCCAGGGTGGAGGACAGAGATTTATTGTAGATGGACATGGCTTGGTTGGGGCAGGACAGGGGAGAGATTTTGTCATAGAGGTGGTCAGTAGCAGAATAGAGGAGACAGGAGTTGAAGTTGCGAAAGTTTCTACGGGTGATGGTTAGGCGATTGGAGGGAAAGGTGGTGGAAGACAGGGGGAGAGAGAAACTAATAAGGTGGTGGTCGGAGAGAGGAAAAGGATTGTTTGAGAAGTTGCATGGAGTGCATAGGTAGGAGAATACAAGGTCAAGGGTGTTGCCATCAGAGTGAGTAGAAGCCTGTACCCATTGCTTCAGGTCAAATGAAGAGGTTAGACTAAGAAGTTTAGAAGTAGCAGGAGTGTTTGTATTAGCAGGGATGTTGAAATCACCGAGAAGGATTGTGGGAATATCCGAAGAGAGAAAGTAGGGTAGCCAGGCAGAAAACTCATCAAGGAAAGTCGATAATGGTCCAGGGGGCCGGTAGATCACAGCAATTCTTAGGGAAGTTGGAGAGAATAGACGTATACAGTGGGCTTCAAATGATGAGAGGGAAAAAGAGGGAGGAGGGTGAATAACCTGGAAGGTGCTCTGGGGGGATAGGAGGAATCCCACTCCACCTCCCTTGCGTCCATTAGGCCTAGGGGAGTGAGTCCAGTGAAGGCCACCCTGGGAGAGGGAAGCAGGAGAAGGGGTGTCATATTCGTGGAGCCAGGTTTCGGTGAGAGCAAGTAGATTAAAGGAATTAGTGACAAAGAGGTCATGAACAGCAGTGAGTTTGTTGCAGACAGAGCAGGCGTTCCAGAGGGCACAGGAGAGAGGGAGGCTGGCGTTGGGAAGAAGAGGAATGGAGACTAAATTGTGTAGATTGCTACTACTGCCAGAGGGTGTAGGGTGATGGTGATGGGTGTGTTGGGCACAGTTAAATAAGGGAGGCCCAGGGTTTGGGGAAATATCTCCAGCGATTAGGAGAAGCAGAAGAGTGAGGGAGGTAATATGAGAATATGATTTGTATGAGGGGACATGCTTTAGTATCCTGGGGGGTATGTTAGAAAGTGGGCTTAGAGTTAGAAAGAGGTGATGAGTGCAGTAGTAGGGGGAGGGGAGAAGTGAGGGTGATATGTACAGATTGTGTGGTGGAGCAGAGGGATGTAGAGAAGAGAGCTTGAGGAGAGAGGCAGCAATTGTGAAGAGGAGGAGAGGTAAAGAGAGCATGTTTCAGAGAAGGTGAGATAATATGAAAATGAGATCACCTGCAATCTGCTATGGTTAGCTTTGTGCAAATCGCTGAAGTGCAAGAGCAGAAGTGTCACTTTTTTTTCAGAACCCCACTTCTTTGGAAGAACCCCCTGTATGTGCTCCCCCGTAAAGAAGGCCTTGTTATATACTGTGTTGGGTGTGGATGGAATCTGGCAATTAATCAATTAGGAGGGCATATTAGGAACACAGCAAGCAGGGCATAACTTTCACACCACAATCAAACTGCAAGGGGACTAAAAGGCCAAAATTGTAAAGATAAGGAAACCCATAATTTAGGTAAGACTTAATGGCTAACTAAACATTGAAATAATGTGAGCATGGCTACAGATGGAGTTGAGACAGCGGTGACAAGCAGATTACCAAAAATGTATATAAGCGGTCAGTCAATTTTCAGTTTGCAGGACATGGGAATATAAACGCAAATTACCAAAAATGTATATAAGCGGTCAGTCAATTTTCAGTTTGCAGGACATGGGAATATAAACGCAGATTACCAAAAATGTATATAAGCGGTCAGTCAATTTTCAGTTTGCAGGACATGGGAATATAAACGCAGATTACCAAAAATGTATATAAGCGGTCAGTCAATTTTCAGTTTGCAGGACATGGGAATATAAACGGAGATTACCAAAAATGTATATAAGCGGTCAGTCAATTTTCAGTTTGCAGGACATGGGAATATAAACGCAGATTACCAAAAATGTATATAAGCGGTCAGTCAATTTTCAGTTTGCAGGACATGGGAATATAAACGCAGATTACCAAAAATGTATATAAGCGGTCAGTCAATTTTCAGTTTGCAGGACATGGGAATATAAACGCAGATTACCAAAAATGTATATAAGCGGTCAGTCAATTTTCAGTTTGCAGGACATGGGAATATAAACGCAGATTACCTGTGAAGAGAGAAGAAAATGTTCAGATGAATGCTGCAAGAGCAGAAGAGCAAGAGCATAGTTTCATTGTAAACCAATTAGATTATCGTGCAGTGCGGGGTATATATTTCACTATATATATATATCTATATATAGATATATATATATCTATATATAGATATATATATATCTATATATATAGATATATATATATAGATATGTAGAATTAAAACTAAAAAGAAAACAATAAAGATTGGTGGAAACGTCTACCGGAACATTAATTACCATGGCCTAATTGCCTTCATGACTAATGAAATAATGAAATATATTTGGTTAGTTAGGTACCACAAATCTATCTTTTTGATAGAAAATCACAATTTTAGTAGTCTGTCTTTCAATAGTTGGTGGGGAGCAATTCCAGGAGTGTCCACCCATGGTTGCCAGATTGAATACAATTTTTTACTAACATTCCTATGTTGGTAGGTGAGTTTTTTACATATTAAAGTCGTATTAACTGCATCCACCCATTGTCTCCTGCTTGGCACCTGCAGAGATATAGAATATCTAGCTACCAGCTTAGGGGCTACATAAAGCAGGCGCAGGACTGCGGTGTGACCATTCGGTGAGAGTGATGCCTCGTACACACGAGCAGACTTTCCAGCAGACTTGGTCCGACGGTCTTTCCGCCGGACTTTCCAGCGGACTACCTGAACGGACGGACTTGCCTACACACGACCGGACTTTCCAGCAGGCTAAGTCCGCCCGTCTTTCCGACAGACTTTCGCCGGAGTTACAGCGGACTTTCAGAATGAACGGACTTGCCCACACACGGACAAGGGTACGACGGGACTAGAAAAGGAAGTCAATCTCGCCACTTTTATCGGCGAGATTGACACCTTGCGAGCCCCGTTGCGGGGCATACCAGGCCCTTAAGTCTGGTATGGATTATAAAGGGAACCCCCTACGCTGAAAAAACGGCGTGGGGTTCCCCCTAAAATCCATACCAGACCCCGATCCGAGCACGCAACCCGGCCGGTCAGGAAAGGGGGTGGGGACGAGCGAGCGTCCCCCTCCCTGAACCGTACCAGGCCGCATGCCCTCAACATGGGGGTGGGTGCTTTGGGGGAGGGGGGGCGCCCTGCAGGCCCTCCGACCCCAAAGCACCTTGTCCCCATGTTGATGAGGATAAGGGCCTCTTCCCGACAACCCTCGCCGTTGGTTGTCGGGGTCTGCGGGCGGGGGGCTTATCGGAATCCGGGAGCCCCCTATAATAAGAGGGCCCCCAGATCCCGGCCCCCCACCCTATGTGAATGAGTATGGGGTACATGGTACCCCTACCCATTCACCTAGGGAAAAAGTGTCAATAATAAAACACACTACACAGGTTTTTAAAATAATTTATTAGACAGCTCCGTCGGGGTCTTCCTCTGGCTTCGGGGTCCCTCCGGTTCCTCTTCTCCCGGCGTCCGGTTGGTTCTTCTCCGCTCTCTCTGGCCTCTTCTCCCGGTGTTCCAGTTCTTCTGCCGGCTCCTCCGCTGTCTTCATGCCGCTCTTTTGCCAGCGGAGGCCCGGACTTCTGGCTTCTTGTCTTCTTGGCTTCTTCCCTCTTCTCTTCTCCAGATGTTGACACGACGGTCTCTCCGGCTGGACTGCTCTCTGAGCGCTCCGCTGTGACTTATATAGGCGTCACAGTCCCTGGGCATGCTGGGACTGTGACGTTTTAGGGGGGCGTAGTCAACATCACCCGGTGACCACGCCCCCTAAAACGTCACAGTCCCAGCATGCCCAGGGACTGTGACGGCATAAGGGGGCGGGGTCTCCGCCTATATAAGTCACAGCGGAGCGCTCAGAGAGCAGTCCAGCCGGAGAGACCGTCGTGTCAACATCTGGAGAAGAGCAGAGGGAAGAAGCCAAGAACACAAGAAGCCAGAAGTCCGGGCCTCTGCTGGCAAAAGAGCGGCATGAAGACAGCGGAGGAGCCGGCAGAAGAACTGGAACAACGGGAGAAGAGGCCAGAGAGAGCGGAGAAGAACCAACCGGACGCCGGGACAGGAGGAACCGGAGGGACCCCCGAAGCCGGAAGAAGACCCCCGAAGCCGGAGGAAGGCCCCCCCCGGAGCTGTCTAATAAATTATTTTAAAAACCTGTGTAGTGTGTTTTATTATTGACACTTTTTCCCTAGGTAAATGGGTAGCGGTACCATGTACCCCATACTCATTCACATAGGGTGGGGGGCCGAGATCTGGGGGCCCTCTTATTATAGGGGGCTCCCGGATTCCGACAAGCCCCCCCGCCCGCAGGCCCCCACAACCAACGGCCAGGGTTGTCGGGAAGAGGCCCTTGTCCTCATCAACATGGGGACAAGGTGCTTTGGGGTGGGGGGGCCCCGCAGGGTGCCCCCCCTCCCCCAAAGCACCCACCCCCCATGTTGAGGGCATGCGGCCTGGTACGGTTCAGGAGGGGGGCACTCGCTCGTCCACACCCCCTTTCTTGACCGGCCGGGCTGCATGCTCGGATCGGGGTCTGGTATGGATTTTAGGGGGGACCCCACACCGTTTTTTCGGCGTAGGGGGTTCCCTTTAAAATCCATACCAGACCTAAGGGCCTGGTATGCCCCACGTTTGCCGCAATAGGAAAATTTGTTTTTCCTATTGCAGCGAGCGCGAGATGCAATGCCCTGCCCTTGCGTCGTATCTGGTCCGTCGGACCAGCATACAGACGAGCGGGCTTTCCGTCGGACCAGCCTACAGACAAACAGACTTTCCGTCAGGAACTGAGTCCGACGGAAAGATTTAAAACATGTTTCAAATCTAGGTCCGGCAGACTTTTGGGGAAAAAAAGTCAGCCGAAGCCTACACACGATCGGATTGTCTGGCGGACTCTGGTCCGCCGGACCAAGTATGCCGGAAAGTCCGCTCATGTGTACGCGCCATGAGGGTATCTCCAAGACATGGAACAGGCAAACAACTGGATCATGCACCAATGGAAATTGAAAAATTCGGGAGATGGTAGAAAGAACATAATGCCAATAACTAAAAAGTTTTGGGCATCATCATCATGTGCAGAAGATCCCCATTGGTTCTATTACATTTGGGGAATAGTGGTCTCTGTTTCCCTATTTATGGAGCTGAACTGGTGTTCTGTACGCTCTATGTAATAAAAACAGATGAGAAAGCTTGTGAGATGCTGAAACCAACGCTAAAAGGGCAGAGGTCAGGCATAGTTCCCAAGTTTTCCCATCTATATGCCCCAGATCTTTTTCCCAACCCTTTTTACAGGGGAGTTTGGAAGCATCATGTGTGGAGTGTAATAACTTAGAGTATACCCTAAAGATCATCCCCTTTTTGTTCTCTGTTAATAGGACATCAGATAACAGAGGGTGGACCATAGGAGTAAGGGAAGAGGATCTAACCTCGCTCTGAATGGCATGTCTGAGTTGCAAGTATTTGTAAAATTGACTTCTGGGAAGAGCAAACTCTGCCTGCATCTCTGTAAAGGATTTAAGTACAATGGCAGTATATAATTGAGATACGTATAGAATGCCTGCCCTTTCCCAAAGGTGGAAGTCCTGAAGTTTAAACAGTTCTTTGTAGTACAGAATACGCCATATGGGAGTATATGAATAAAAACCTTGAACATGTAAAATAGTTCTGATAGATGCCTATAAGGATTTCATGAGCACAATCGTGGGAAGGATTTGGGGCAGGTTTCAAAATCCTGCTTCTAAATGGGACAAGGCCATAGATGTCCCTTGGTATCAATAGTGTTCTAATTGGGTCTAATAAGTCGTCGTGACCCCAGTCCCTAAATTGTTGCGCCTGGGAAGCTATGAAGCAAAACCTAGCATGGGGGATTGCCAGGCCACCCTGGTCTTTTTCGAGTTGTAAGGCGGATAGACTGATTTGTGCTGTTTTATTACACCAGATCAGAGCGCTAAACTGAGACTCTATTTGGGAGAACCATTTATATGGGATCCACATGGGCGCATTGTGGAAGATGTACAGGAGTTTTGGGGCCCATTCCATTTTTATTAAATTGGCTCTACCAGCTACTGACAGTGGAAGTTTAGTCCATGCTGCGCATTTAGTCCGAAATTTACGCAATAGCGGGACTAAGTTCAGCTTGATATATTGGTTGGCATCCTGGGTCACTTGAATCCCAAGATATCTAAATTCATTGACCATTTGAACATTGCTCACGCAGTCTGGCAAGGGGCACGGAAGTGGATCTAAAGGCATGAGTACTGATTCGTTCCAGTTAATCTTGAAGCCCGATAGGGCTCCAAAATCAGTGATCAACTGCATCACATTTTTCATGGAGCTATGTGTGTCCGCAAATAAATCAGTGTCATCCGCATATAGAGAGATGATATGCTCATGGGGACCCCTGATGAAACCTACAATATTCCTTGAGACTTGAACATGGATGGCCAGCGGTTCCAGAGCCATGGCGAACAACAGGGGTGAAAGCGCGCACCCCTGTCGTGTGTCCCTGAACAACCGGAATGTATCCATTAGGTCCCCATTGATCCGTATCCTCGCAGATGGAGATGCATACAGCAGTCCTCAGGCAGGGCATCATTTCCTCTGTTTAGTGAGTTTGCCCGTGCTATCCAGCCACAGAATGCAGAGGAGGTGGTGGACTGGCTTACTAAACCTTCCTCATCCTCCTCATCTTCTGTCACACAAGCAGAGACAAGTGTGCAGTCCCCTGCAGTTGCCAGAGTGGATAAACCTGCCTCCATGTTCACATCTATTCCTGCCATAGCCCTAACATCAGCCATTGAGGAGTCAGCTGAGTTATTTGACCACAGCATCAGCCACTTGCTCCTTGATGATGCCCAGCCATTACTGGTTTCAGATGCTGGTTCTGGGGTTGAGGATGACAGGAACATGAGCCTAGAGAGAGGGAGGAACACTGGTAGACAATTTGGCATTCGTGTTCCCCAAGCCGCAGCGTATTGTCAAGTTGTCTCCAGTGGTAATGATGAAGATGGAGGAGATGATGATGATGAGGTCACTGATGCAACTTTGGTTCCAGATAAAGCAGAGGAGGAAACTGAAGGTGAGGCGGCACAACCCCAAGGAGGTCGGCATCAAGAAAGGGTAGAGAGCAACCACCCTATTCCATCACATTCTGCAGCTGTTATCTCCCCTGGCTCAGCTGTGTGGGCCTTTTTCAGCACATCTGCAGCAGATCGCACTGTTGCTATCTGCAAACTGTGTCACAGGCACATCAAACCTGGCAAAAACACCAACCATTTGGGTACCACATGCCTAACAAGGCATTTAACGTCCAACCACTCAGCCCGTTGGCAAGAGCACCTAAAAGCCACACAAAAGGGGCACAAATCTTTCCCTCCTCCTCCTTACCCACTTCAGTCTGCCCCTGCGATACCGAGTCATTACCTTTCAGCAGCCTCCACTGACAGGGATGATGGTATAGCACAGGGTGTCCAAGGTCCTAGCAGTTCATCTACCAGCAGCACACCACCAGCTGTAGACTGTAGTCAGCAAATTTCTCTGCCCCATCTTCTGCAGCGGAAAAAAAAATACAGTCCCTGCCACCCACATGCCCAGCGCCTGAATGCAAGCTTGTCAAAGTTGTTGGCTCTCCAACTTCTGCCTTTCAGCCTGGTGGATTCTGCCCCCTTCCGTGAATTCGCACAATGTGCTGTACCACAATGGCAGATTCCCAGTCGATACTACTTTTCATGCAAGGCCGTTCCATTTCTCTACCATCACGTGGAAGGGAATGTTCTGGCATCATTGGGCAAGGCAGTCAGCTGTAAAATCCACCTTACTGCTGACACGTGGTCCAGCAAGCATGGGCAGGGACGATATATTTTTCACAGCACACTGAGTAACGCTGCTTGCAACTCGAAAGGATGCAGGACAGGGCTCAGTGCTGCAGCTTGTTGTGCCCCCACGTCTCCATACAGCTGGTGGTGATGATGCCAGACCTGTGAGCTCTACCCCCTCTTCCTCCTCCGCCACCTCCATGCTCTCCTCTGCAGAATTGTCCTATGAACATCAGGTACCCCCTAAGCGTTAAAAGGGCTATTCCCAGAGTCAGGCTAAAAGGTGCCATGCAGTGCTTCCTATGGTGTGTTTAGGGGACAGGAACCACACCGGAGCAGAGATTCTTGCAGCTCTGCAAGGACAGGCCCAGAGGTGGTTCACACCACGCCAGCTAGAGCTAGGAATGGTGGTGTCCAATAATGGCTCAAACCTCCTGTCCGCCCTTAGACAGGGAAAGTTGACACATGTGCCATGCCTGGCACATGTCCTCAATTTGGTGGTGCAGCGTTTCCTAAGTATGTACCCAGGGTTGCAAGATGTACTAAAGCAGGCCAGAAGAGTCTGTAGCCATTTCAGGCGGTCATACACAGCCAGTGCTCGGTTGGCTGAAATTCAGTGGGAATTCCACCTGCCCGTAAACCGCCTGATTTGTGACATGCCCACGAGGTGGAACTTAACTTTGGGAATGCAGTAGTGGCTATACATGCAGCAGAGGGCCATCAACGAGTACTTGTGTCTGTACGGCACGATGACGGGCTCAGGCCGCCTCGGCTTTTTTTCCCCACGCCAATGGCTGATCATTAAGGATGCATGCACTGTACTGTCACCATTTGAAGAGGCCACAAGGATGGTGAGCAGTGACAGTGCATGCATCAGTAACACAATCCCTGTTGTGTTCCTGCTGGAGCAGACTCTGCGTGGCATTATGGACAGGGCACTGGAGGCAGAGCAGCAGGAGGAATAGGAGGACTTCCTTTCCTCTCAGGGCCCACTTTATGCAGACACCATCATTCTTATGTCACAGAACACACAGGAGGAGAGAGGGGAGGAGGAGGAGGAGGATTCTGGCACTTACATAGGCTTTGAAGAAGAGGAAGACATGCAGTCAATCTGTAAGCGATGGCTTTCCAGCCCCAGGACCCTCGGGAGTAGTACGTGGCTGGGAGGAGGAAGTTCCAGATGCTGTCATCCTGAGTGACCCAAAGGAGTCTGCTTCTCAAGCCTCTGCAAATTTGAGGCACATGGGCAACCTCATGCTTCAAAGCCTGCGAAAGGACTCAAGAATACGTGGCATAAAGGAGAAGGATGATTACTGGTTGGCAACCCTCCTTGACCACCGTTATAAGGGGAAGGTCTCTGAACTCATCCCGTCCCCACAGAGTGCAGAGGATAAAATCCCTTGAGGACACATTAAAGAGGTGTTAATGTTTTTTCTGTGGTGGAAAACGTCGTTTTGAGTCTTCCGTTGGTCAAGAAAGGAGTGTTGGAGAAGGCATCCACCTAAGTGAGGCATTTCAGAATTGTTTTAGTCCTCGCGGCCCAGGGCTGTCAGCTTCCACATCCCATCGATAGCGTCTGCATCACATGGTGGACGATTACCTGGGGGGCCAAAACAGAGATGGAGAGCTTTCCAGCTGACGATCCACTGGCTTACTGGGTCATTAGAATAGACCACTGGCCAGAACTTGCCCAGTATGCTTTTGAGTTGTTGGGCTGCCCTGCATCCAGGGTGCTTTCAGAATGGGCATTCAGTGCTGCAGGAGGTTTCCTTACTGATCATAGAACGCGTCTGTCCACAGACTCTGTGGACCGTTTGACTTTTATAAAAATGAATCAGTCCTGGATTACCAGCTATGAAGCCCCTGATGCCTATGTCGCTGATTAAGTCTTTTTGGGATGTGGAATCTCTGCAGGACTTTGAGGGTGCCTAGCTTTGAGGGTGTTCAATCATTTCATCTGGAAGAATGTTTTTGGTATAAGTTTCATGGGCACATTTAACACTCAAAGACCAATTTTTCTGCACCTGTCTGACAGGTGCATATCATTGCAATTTTTTACAGCAAGGCAAATTCTTGCTTACATCAAGAGTACCTCTATAGGGTCATGGTGGGAAGGCACCACCGACACCCAAAGACCAATTTTTCTGCACCTGTTTGACAGGTGCATATCATTGCAATTTTTTATAGCAAGGCAAATTCTCTATAGGGTTGCAGTGGGAAGGTGCCACCGACACCCAAAGACCAATTTTAACGCATCCGTTACTTCTATCCAAAGTCAAAGTGACACCAGAATGTATCCAAAAAATCTCTAATCTTGATCCCAGTGCACTACATTGTGGCCTCATTATACACACTGGCTCCCCAGCTGTTGCTGAGCAAAATAAAGGCAGCTTGCAGGAAAAATGTAACTTTTTTGGATTTATAAATTCAATTATTGCTGCAGCAGATTCTAGACATGGTACAGATCTGCCACTTTACAGTTAGACTAAGGGGAACCCCCTGGCACTATATTGAAAGGAATTTTTCATTTTTACGCTTTCACTTTAAAAATAAAAAAAAATCACTGCTCATTTATGACGTTTTTCACAAACTTTTTTTTTTTATTGATTCATGTCCCCCAGGGCAGGACCCGCACCCCTATAACCATTGTATGCCTAATTACTTGCATTTAAGCCTTTAAAATGGGCATTTTTGATATTTGACGTTCGGGTCCTATTGACTTTAATGGGGTTCGTTATTCAGGTCCGAACTTTTGTGGTGTTCGGATGTTCTGGGGTCTGTTTGGCCCATCCCTAGTTCTGAATTCACCCAAGTTCCTGGTAATTCTGGAATGCCCTGCCTACAGGCTCATAATCGTCAGACTAACTGGAGTAAGGGGGAAATAATCTTTCCATCAAACTACTATCTGTCCAAGTTATGCAGATCTTCCATTATGCCTCGCTATTCAGCAAATGTCCAATGCCAGCCAGTTCATACATTCAGCCTTCCACAATTTTTCTGGACATTTGTTATAAAAAGAAGGCAGACATACCGTGCTTCAACCCCATTGGCCTTTTGACTGTCCCATCGAGATACTTCCTGGTGCAGAAATCCCCTTCAGCCAAATTCCTCTTTCCAAGCCAAAACTGGAAGCATTCTGGCAGTATTTCAATGAAAACCTGGAAAAGCGATTCACCCAACCCTCATCACCCTCTACGGGAGCTGGAATCTTCTTTGTTGAGAAGGATCATTCGTTTCACTCTCGCATAGACTACAGAAAACTAAATAAAATCACTAGAATCACTACCCACTCTCTTTAGTCCTCACATTTTCCTATAGGTTCCAGAAGGCTTAGATCTTCACTAAACTGGACTTACAGGGTGCATATTTTCTAAGAAGACAGCTTTTCAGACACACTTTCGGCACTTCAGGTACCTAGTAATGCTGTTTGGACTTTGCAACTCTTCTACCAGTTTCCGTTATTTTGTAAATTATATCTTCAGGAAATATCTAGATCCCTTCTTAAATGTGTATCGGGACAATATCTTAATCTCCTTGCCTTCACTAGAGGTACACCAACTTCATCTAAAGAAAGTTTTGCCTACGCTGAGAGAGCATTGACTATACGCAAAGGCAGAAAAATATGAGTTCAAGAAGCAATCCATCCAATTCTTGGGACCAATAATCTCCATTGTTGGGATAGCTTTGGGTCCTCAGAAAGTGTCAGTTATCCTTGAATGGTCTGCACCAACTGACAGGAAGAACATCCAGAGATTTGTGGGCTTCACCAACTTTTTCATATATTTTTAAAAGGATTCTTGACCATCATTTTCGTGGTCACACTACTTACTTACCAGCACACATAGTTCCACTGAACTCAAGAGGCCCAATCTTGACAAGTTGAAGGCATTTTTTACCTCAGCTACAGTTCTACAACATCCTGACCCTGTGTTTCCTTACATTCTTGAGGTAGACACATAAAAAACTGCAATATGGGCAATTCTATCACAACACCAGGGTTCAAAGGCCATGCTCCACCCTGTGGTTTTTTTCTCCCACAAATTCAGTCAGGCGGAGAGGAACTGTGATGTTGGTGATCATCAGGAATTACTAGCAATCAAGTCTGCATTTGAAGGAATGGAGGTACCTATTGGTAGGTGCAATACACACTTGTCATGATCTTCACTGACCATAAAATTCTAAAGTATCTTAGGCCTGCAAAATGCTTGAAACCTTGTAAGGTCACATAGGTCTCTTTTTTCTTCAGATTCACCTTCCACATTATTTACCACTCAGGATCCAAGAATAGAAAAGCAGATGCATTGTCTCACATGTTGCCAGAAATCCCTGAGTCTGCATATACCAGGTACTATTTTGTCCCCCTCCTCCCAAATTTCTTGTTGTTGTATTTTAACCTGACTTAACAGTATCTATTGAGCAGGCTTTCATACAGTGCCCTGAGCTCGAGAATATCTCTGTGAGAAGCCAAAATCTTTGTGCCCCTGGAAATAAGGCTACGTGTCCTAAAAACCTTTCATGACCACCAGTTAGCCTTAGATATGTGCAATTTGTTTTGGTCTGAATATAAGTTTGGACAAATTTTTGGTTATTCTGAGATTTGGATTTATCCGAATCCCAGAATTAAATAGTAACAAATTTAGTTGAAATTCATTTAATTTAGTTTCATATATTCTTTTTCTAACGAATTCCAAATTTTCGGAACGATTCTAATTCGAACTGGTTGAAAAATTATTAGCCGATTCAAATTCGGTGTGAAGAATAGCTGGTTGTTAAGGAGCGGGCCCGGGAAGATGACCACCTCATCTTTAACAACCGATGGCTCATTAGCTGTCAGCGGGCTTCCCCACAATGTTTTTATGTTGTGTTTTTATTTACTTTTGACACTTTTTTGAAGACTGAGTAGGGGTGCTATGTAACTATGTACCTCATACTCATTCACATGGGCGGGGGGGGCGACTGGGATCTGGGGACTGGGATTTTCCAGATTCCGATAAGCCCCCTGCCTGCAGACCCCCACAACCACGAGTCCAGGTTGTGGGGAAGAGGCCCTTGTCCCGATCAAAATGGGGACAAGGTGCTTTGGGGCCCATGTTGAGGGCATGTGGCCTGGTATGGTTCGGGGGCACTTGCTTGTTCCCCCCACCCTTTCCTGGACTGCCAGGCTGCATGCTTGGACATTGGCTAAGAGCACTAATCGGGAGCCGGTTTGGCTGCTGATTTTCCAGCATGCTCATTCAACAGAAGCCAGCCAAATGGCCGGCTTCTGTCAGATCGGCTGCCATACACACGGGCCGAATGTCGGACGGTTTAATAAATAATAATAATGCCGCCCAACATTCAGCTAGGGTTTCCACTTTTTCTTCAAATCCAAACACTTTAGCAGCGCACAGCAATTTTTTTTTTTGTTTAGTATACACCTTAGGATAACAGACCTGGGACATCTTTCGGTGCTCCAAAGAATATTAATACAGCACGCATAGTGCCCCCCTCACCCTTCTGCCAGACCCTGTTCCAAGCCACATTCATGTCTGAATAATGTGTCCGGGTTTCAGGGGGACTAAAACACGGACGCTTGATTCAAAACCAGGACTGTCCAGGTGAATCCCGGACAGATGGCAACCCTACATTCGGCCCGTGTGTACTAGGCTTTACAGTGTGGTAAACTGCCTTTTTCAGATTAAGGTGCAGGCAGTCGGTACTGGTGCATTTAGACTGAATGTAACTTTAAAATAGACCTTTTAGCAAAAGTAGCATAAATGTCCCATTTTCTTCCTCCCTACCCCAATACAATAAAAAGCCACTTTTTTTCTCTTTTACTTTGATCTTCCCCTTTTGTTTGGGTCCCCAACAGATGCCAGACCCAGGGATGTCTACTAGGCAATCCCCCTCACCTTCCATGTTACCCAATTCAAACTTAAATGTTTACATAACCAACCAGAGCTGAACATATATGTTTATACAACCAGAGCAGATGTTGGACAATCTGAGCAATTTCCCAGGGTCCCAACATTTTTAAGGGCTCCCAAAAGCTTCCCCTTTAAACTGAATCTCCCTGCCACATGCTGTTCTGCACCATTACAGCAGCAGTTTCATATCTGCTTCTTTACACTCTTTTTGTATGTTGGAATTGCAAAGGTTTTGTTATGACCAGACAAGAACGTGCTATATCATATGACCTAACGAGTGCTGATTAGTATTGTATTATTCTTGGAAAAAAGCTAAGCAACTCATTACCTTTTTCCTGTACCCATGTGATGATGATATTATTCAACAGGTCCTGCCATTGGGGTTGATGTTGGGAAATGCTATTTGGAGCTGTTAAGGGAAGTGCTGAGTCACAGCTACTTGTCTCCTTGAACTTATTTGTCTTCTGTACTTTGTAGAGGTAGAAGTGGATTAAACTGGGTTGTTGTGGATAACAAATTAACACATGACATGAAGCTAAACAGTAATAACAAACAGTGCATCCAAAAGAAAAAAAGGGTAACATGAAAGGTTATTGGTTTCTCTGAGCATATTCACTTTTTGTCTTGCTTTGTTTGATATAGTTTAGTTTACAGGTTGATAAAAAAAAAGATCTCCATAGCTAGAAATAATGGGATAAGCTGTGATTCTCTTCTCTGGCAATCAATGCAATGGCCTGAGTTGTTTTACCCTTATTGAGAATTTTTTAGATTTACGGTCTGGATTCAGGACAACTTAGTCTAATTGGTTGCTGTAGTTAGTAAATAACATCGATTCCTAGTACTGAGATACATTAATCCCAAAGAGAGAAGTGGTTTGTCTTGTAATCACCCCAGTTAAGGTGCTCTTATATGACATAAGATGACAGTCGCCACATACAGCACTGAAATGAACAGTGGCCTCATGTCTATGTAACATCTGCATGAGCAGTTGATCAGGCAAGTAAAAAAAAGGTTGCTTTGATCATTTTTGTTTTCCCTGTGCTAAGCTGGCACGGCTCTTTGCTTCATCCCCTCCCATCTCCCTAGATGATACTAGCCTCTGCAGCACAAAGCACACAACTCTACAGAGCGCTCTATGTCATTTTGTTAAACTGAGAACAGTAAGATCGTACCAGCATGATCAACTGCCACACAGGGCCGTCCTTTCGCATGGGCACGCTGGGCAGTTGCCTGGGGGCCCCACTTGCCTGGGGGGCCCCACCTGCCCAGCATCCCCAAAAAGCCCCAGGTCTCGTATTTCTCATTAGCCCCGAGTGTAAACATCCAGTAATTACATAGTTACATAATTAGTAAGGTTGAATAAAGATACCAGTCTATCCAGTTCAACCTGTCTACAATTGTCCCTATCCCTGTACATTGTGTCCCATTAAGATGTTCATCTATTATATTATTATTTTTTTATTTTTAAGGTACCCATATAGCACTGTCAATTTATGCAGCTCTCCCCACATACACCGCACACTCACATCTGTCCCTATCCTCAAGGAGCCCACAATCCCCCACTCACATTCAATTGGTGGGCAAGCTGGGGGCGTGCGGCTGCAGTGAGAGTGGAGCTGTCAAATCTAAGCCCTAATGTTGGGGATGGGCTGACAGCTCCAGGGTTGTACTAGCGGGGGGGGGGGCGGTCCGCCCCAGGTGCCACACATTGGGGTGGGGGTCAGTGGCCGGGTGGCATTTCTATGGGGGTGCGGTCCGCACCCAGGTCGGGTGACACTGTCTGACAGAATCCCGAGGGCATCCCTGGCTCTGGCTGCTCTGTTTAGTAGTTTTTTTGGCGGCTGGAACACCCCCAGCGCCGTGGCCAAAATAGTATGGTCTGATTACTGTTTTCCCCTGCTAGCTCCACCTACCACTGCTGAGCAGCCGAGCTGAATGTGTCATCATTTAGCGCGGGGGGCGGCTGTTGTTACACACTGTGTCCACACAGTCTTCCGGAGTCCGGACCTCCCCAGCTGAAGCTGAGAGGCCGAGGTGAGCTGGTGATAGGGGGTGTGTGTGGGTTGTGAGAAGAGGCTGGAGGAGTGTTTGTGTCTGCCCTGCCACCCTAACTGTGCTGGTCTGACAGAGAAGGGGGGTAATTGCTGTGTCCACCACCACCCAGGTCCAGGAAGCTGACCTGATAAGGGGGGGTTGCAGAATCCAGACATGTGCTATATACAGGTTGCAGAAGCCACACATGTGCTATGTACAGGTTGCAGAATCCATACCTGTGCTATGTACAGGTTGCAGAATCCACACAAACGTGCTATATACAGGTTGCAGAATCCACACATGTGCTATATACAGGTTGCAGAATCCACACATGTGCTATGTACAGGTTGCAGAATCCACACATGTGCTATATACAGGTTGCAGAATCCACACGTGCTATATACAGGTTGCAGAATCCAGGCGTGTGCTATATACAGGTTGCAGAATCCAGACATGTGCTATGTACAGGTTGCAGAATCCAGTTGTTACAGTGCGGCCACCCAACACAGACCCAGCCAGCTCCGTGATACACAGGAGGAGATGCCCACTGTGTGTGTGTTACCAGGCAATGGTGAGTCTGTATTAATTGGCACAGTAGTGCTGTATTCATGGGCACAGTGAGGGTGCAATTGTGGGCACAGTGAGACTGCATTCATGGGCACAGTGAGGCTGTAATGGTGGGCGCAGTGAGGCTGCATTCACAGGCACAGTGAGGCTGCAATGGTGGGCATATGAGGCTGCATTCACAGACACAGTGAGGCTGCAATGGAGGGCACTGTGAGGCTGCAATGATGGGCACAGTGAGGCTGCATTCACGGGCACAGTTAGGGTGCAATGGTGGGCACAGTGAGGCTGCATTCATGGACACAGTGAGACTGCATTTGATGGGCACAGTAAGGCTGCATTGATAGGCATAGTGAGGCTGCGTTCACGGGCACAGAAAAGCTGCATTTGAAGGGCAATCATGCGTGATTGTGTCGACAGGGCCCCAGTGCACTGTATTGCCTGGTGGCCTATAATGCTCTTAAGATGGCACTGCTGCCACATAAGAGCTACTGGCTGCCTGAGTGTTCCAGTGCTTATGCTATTTGTCATGAATCTGCAGTAATGTTTCATGCCCTGACTGTCTGCTTAACTCTTTGGTGTGTGTATCAGTTTGAGCAGACTGTGCTCTCACACCTGTGTGTTTCTTCTCTCAGCATGGCTCCACCCCAGCCTCTAATAGGAAATCCAATTTTACCCCGTGCGCTGCAAGCCAGCCTTGCCCAAGCAACAGTTGTGTGAAGGCTTCCCTGAGTGATTCTTGCCGTGTGCTTTACGTTTGATTCCCGTGTAACGATTTTGGCTTGTTCTTCTGACCATCCCTGTCTGCTTGTTGCACCGATCTTTGGCTTGTCCTCCTGACTATTCCTTGTTGCCCTGGACTGCTGCTTCCTCTCCATCCACCAGAGCCAGCTGTGAGCGTGAACTCGGAGACCCTGGGGGTTGCGACCTGGAGTCAGCTGCAGCCAAGTCCATCTTCACCATCAGAGGCCCTGGTGAAAACCTGCTGGCTCTTAGACTCCACGCCCTGGGGAATATTATGCTCTAGTTCCCTGTCCTGGACCATGGCTGCGACCCTGTGTAGCTGCTTCTCAGAACCATCGACCCTCAGCAGTCAACCGTTGGGACCACAACCTCCATGGTGAGCTCCCAGTCATTTGGTCCCTCAGGTGACCTGACACTATTGTTTCACAGTAAACCTTTGTCAAAAGAAAAACTAAGGCCACCAGTGCTGGCCTCATTCTGAAAATGCTAGTTTCCTGACCATCTGCCTTTAAAGCGGTTGTATACTCCACTTGGTGATTTTTACCTATAGGTAAGCCTATAATAAGTCTTACCTATAAGTAAAAATAATATCTTATAAACGTGCACCATTTAGGAGATATTCACCCTGCATGCAGCCGCTGACGTCAGCGGCACATGTGCTCTGAAGGTCCAGCATATCGTGCCGGAACTTCAGAGCTTCTTGCCAGATCCAAGAGGTTTCCGTGCGCATGTGTGGGAGTGACGTGATCGCCGCTCCGGCCACTCAAAGCGCCGGAGCCCGTAAACCTAGAAGAAATGCTGGGAGAACATGTCAGCCCCCTCAGCGGTGACTGGGCGCCACTGCGGGGGCTTCGTTCTAAGGTAAGTATTTAATAATGCGCTAGTATGAGATGCATACTAGCACATTATGCCATTGTCTTACAGGATTTTGTTTGTTTTTTCAGCGGTTTACTACCTGCGGTCACTGCCTCAGAACAAGTAAGCAGATGAGAAAAGTCAGTCTAAAGTCAGAAGTCTTCATCTTCATAAGTCTAGGTTAGTGTCTCAAAGCACTGAAGCGAAAGGGTTAACAAGATGGCCATTTTACACCTGTAGAATGAGAAGCTGGCATTGCTTGCTTCCATGCCTCTATAAGAAAAGGTTTCCTTTAATGTGGTTGTAAACCCTTACAAACTCCTACAATCCACTTTTTACTACAGGTAAGCCTAAAATAAGGCTTACCTGTAAAGTGGTGGCTGGTGCTCAAAATGTTTGAGGGGGCACAAACAAACTGAAAAAAAAAAACATCAATTGCAGCCACTGTGCCCATCAAACGCAGCCACTGTACCCATAAATTGCCGCCACTGTGCCATCAAATGCAGCTACTGTACCCATGAATTGCTGCCAGTGTGCCCATCAATTGCCGCGACTGTACCCCATCAATTGCTGCCAGTGTGCCCATCAATTGCTGCCAGTGTGCCCATCAACTGCTGCTACTGTGCCCCATCAATTGCCGCTACTGTGCTGCATCAAATGCTGCCAGGGTGCTTTGCCTGGGAGTCGGGACTTGCCTGTCTCACAGCGGGTCACAGTGGCGTCTTCCACGTCCATGCTCCTCGATGTCTCCAGTCCTCTCTATCAGGCGTCCAATCACAGCGCCTGTTGTTTCAGCCAATGAGGTGACAGGTAACCAGACCCGAGCACCTGATTGGCTGAGAGGCGGGTCAGTGTTAGGAAAGTGAATAAATCATTTTACCATTTTGGAAGCCCATTAGAGCCTATGGCTCTAATCAGGACGCCTATTAGAACCCATGGCTCTAATCAGGCGCTTCCAAAAAAAAAACCTGCCTCTATAATTCAGGTGCCCAGCGCCCGACAAGGGGCCGGACACCTGAATAGGGGGCGGCAGCGGCGACCACAGATAGATTCATGCAATGCATGAATCTATCTATGGTGAGAGAGAGGTGACAGGAGAGAGGGGGCAGTGCTCCTGCGCCCTTCATGGATGCACCGCCACTGTACCTGTAGCTACCCCGGATATCTCCTAAACCTGCACGGTTTAGGAGATATCCCCTTTATCAGCATGTGCCAACGTCATCGGCACTGAAGCAATGGCATGTTCGTGCCAGAAAAATTTCCACTCCTGCTGGCCACAATCCAGTCCCCCTAAAGTCTGAAGGACAATAAACTGGACCTTTGTTTAGAAAGTTTGGAGACCCCTGTTCTAGACTGTAAGACCCCATTATTTGTCAAGCGCTGTCTTTAGGGAATTTCCAGGCAAATTATCTTTTATAATAAAGATTTATTGAAACTATAATCAACAGTTTTCCCTTTTGAAGAAACATCATAACAAATGTGCTGTAGAAGGATATCATTCTCCTGATTCCAAATAAACAGTTATTTCCCAAGCCACCTGTGATTTGATTATCAACATATACAACAAATTCCTACAGCGGCTATTTAACATATGACAGCCCTAATGGTTTTAGTCAATTTTACGTTAAAGTTTTTTTTTTTTTACATTTTTGTAGTATTATTGAAGCCAGACAAAGATCCCCTGGACTGCACCCTCTATAGGCCTAAATCTTAATCGTAATCTTGACTACAAGATATTGACAAAAATGTTCGGCTACCAGACTGAATTGTGTAATATTATCTTTAGTTCATTGTGACGTAACAGCCTTCGTGCCTGAAAAAATCGACCAGCATAAATATCTGTAGAGCTCAGGTCATAGCCCTATCAAATTGGCATCCATAGACACAGAAAGAACATTTCACTCTATTCAATGGCCATTTTTGTTGACCTGATTTAACCACTTTGGCTTTTTCCTAAGATTTAGAAAAAGAGTAGGAATACTGTACTGCCCCTCTTGGTCTAACTTAATATTCATCTGAATATTATTCCAATTCTTTCCATCACAACTGGACATGAGGCTATGGAACACGTTCACATCAATGCATTTTTGTGCCTCTGTATTTTTGGAAAGGGTCGGGGACTTTTTTTCCTGCACAATGCAACATTTTGCATGTAATAGACTTCAATGGACCCGCATCCAAGACGAAAGTACTGCATTTTTACAGCGATTTTGTCGCGATTTACGTTTTTGGATTTGTGGGGTTTTTTTTGCTGTACATTCACTGTATATAACTGGTTGCGTACATTCACTGTAAATAACTGGTTGCTAAGAAGGGGGTCGGGAAGCCAGCCGCCATGTCCTCAACAACCAATGAATCATCAGCTTCCCCGCTGACAGACAGCTGAATGTAAAAATAAGAATTGCACGGGGCATGATAGGTCTGTGACGTCATCCAATGGCCACGCCCCATAGTTATCTAAGAAATGCTTGACATCGGCGCGAACAGATCAGCGGGATGCAGCCTCGGAGGAGAGTCGTCGGCGGGAGCGGCGGCGGAGGAAAAACAACTCCGGACAAAGAAGACAGGGGAAAGAATAAGACCAGAAGAAGAAGCAGGAGAAGAAGAAGACCGGAGGAAGAAGGAGAAGACCAGAAGAAGAAGGGGGAGAAGGAGAAGACCAGAGGAAGAGGAAGACTGCAGGAAGAAGCAGGAGAAGCCCAGAGGAGGAAGAAGCGGGGAAGAAGAAGACATTTTTTTAAAAAAGGAGTTGTCAAAAACTGTCTATTGTCTTTTGTCACACTACACTACTTTTTTTTGGTGAATGGGTAGGGGTACAATGTACCCGATACCCATTCACATAGGGGGGAGGCCAGGATCTGGGGGCCCCCTTGTTAAAGGGGGGGCTTCCAGATTCCGATAAGCCCCCCATCCGCAGACCCCGACAACCAATGGCCAGGCTTGTCAGGAAGACAACATGGAGGCAAGGTGCTTTGGGGTGGGGGAGGGCGCAGAGCACCCCCTGCCCCAAAGCACCCACCCCCATGTTGAGGGCATGCGGACTGGTATGGTTCGGGGGGGGCTCGCTTGTTGATTCTGCCAGTCTCTCCTCTCTGTGGGATGTTCTCTTACAGGGTGACCCCAGCTTCCAATGCTGCAGTACGGGTGTCTCCCTTCTATGTGATCTACAGGCAGCTGTGCGCTTATCTATTCTGCAGCAGCCATTTCCCCCTGGTGATGTATTTACAACTGCTCTGACCATTTAGCAGCTGAGACGGGGATTTCCTATTACTGTAATTTGACCTTGAAGGAAAATTTGACCCGTAACAGGAAGTTGAAAGTAATTGGATCTACTGGCAGGATCCACTGGTAATGTCATAGAGGAAACAATGCTGTGTTCATGCTATTGACAGAAAGCATCATCTATGTTATTTTTTTTTTTTTTTGCCCATAGTTCCATTTGCCATTTGGCAAAATATTAAACTTTGCCACAATCACTCCTCTCACCCCTACCCATCACATGGAAGCAAATATTTTCTAGTCCAAATCAGATTAATGAGAATTACACCCACTAATTAACCAGATATTAGTGACATGAATAAAACAGGTGTAGCAATAACTCACGGTGGAGCTGCTGGTTTAAAGCGGGCTGTTACTGTCACCTTCGTTACCTCTATTTCACCAGAACCGGGTCTAGGGTCCCGTTGAGTTTAACACCAGACAATGTAGGCACCAGAGTTGCAGGGAAGTTCAAATACCTTTTCTTGGTGTAGTATTAGGAATTGAAAGCTTGTAGATAAATGTACTCTCTCTTTAGAGTTGAATCTTTGCCCGCCTGGATAGCTTTCTCTCACTAACCTAGCAGCCAGTACGCAGTACGAACAAAAATCTCTGCCACAGACTTGATTGGAACAAAACCCGTACGATCCTCTGCCACAGGATGTAATGGTTTACAATGAACAGCAAACACAGCACTAGAACCTTTAAGCCGACACGGCAGTACTATGCGGTAGGATTACTTTAGGATGCGTCCTTCAACTGAGTCACCAGGCCCCTCTCCAGACCAGCACTCTGCATGATCCTTTCATGACGGGTCCTCCCCTGGGATCTTCTCAGTTGTCCAGCTTCTTCCCGTAGAACAGACAGCCCAGGACCATTCCTCTGCCGCTGTGGTAGGCCCCAGACAGGCTTCTGGGCCCACCCACATGCTGCAGCGACGTGGGTAGTACTCCTAGCACATACCTGTCGGCCAGGAGGGCCAGCAGGTGGAACGAAAGACGACCCTAAAACATGGCGTTTGTCCCATAAATACCCTCTCACAGAATGCAACTCGGAGGACCACCTCCACCGAGTTATCTCCGGGACAGAGGAGCACTCATACGCTTCAACATGTTGCCTTTCCAACACCGACCCATGGCGACAACGACACCCACAGGCACAGTGTGAAACTACATGCAACTCAGCCAAGCTGGAACAGAGGCAAATCTGACTATGTATAAACAGATAACCCACTAAATTTACCTATAAGCAGTAGATTGAAAATCTACCAGCGCTACATATTCCCCCCACTACAATAGACGTTGTCCTCAACGTCTGTCAAAATAACTCCCAAGCCTGAGAGTAGGTATTTGAACTTAAAACTTGGATAAGGACAAGGAAGAAGAAAAGACAGTATAGAGATATTACAGTTTCAACATTTATACAACAATATGTTCACATCCGCAAACAAAATCACATTATGACTTTCACAACCCCACTGTCTATCTAGCTGAAAAGCCTAACAGCTTGATAGGAGATCCAATTGTTCCTGAAAAAAAACAAAGTTAGACACGCGCTAAATATGTACAGTACCCTCAATAAACAGTTTAGGAGCAAAGTCTCATTCCAAAAGAAGAATGACACTCTCTTCCCGTATATTTTTTCCTTTTATTGAAACTAACTGAAGTAACTTGAGAAGTCCATCCCTATTTTTAGGCAAATCACATCCTTTCAATAAAGAAAATCCAGCTAGCAAAGGGTCTTTGGATTTAGAAACGCTGAGATGAACATTATCTCTTGACTACGAAGATCTCTAAACAGTGACACTGTCTAACTATACACCCCAAAGTTCTTTGTTCATAATCACCAATAAAACCGAGGATCTGGCAATGTCAGTTTCTTTACCAGTTTATACACTGTAGTGATAAAGTACACAATATCATCTTTTCCGGGTATGCAAATGACCACTTTGTCATCATAGATGTGCCGACCACAGTTCCAGTGTAGGAAACATCCACTGAAGCGTTCATCCATGGCAACAGAATTTCCAGTTCTCCAGAAAGGTTTTGGCACAGACAAATAGTCCCAAACAGCTTCACTGTACCACAGTTCCCGGTTGGCCTCAATTTCCTGCATAATTTCCTGAGTAACATAGGGAAACTCCAGACCATATTCTGTGGCAACACGTTTGTTAAGCACTCTCTGTAAACGTGCAAGTTTAGGCAAAGATCTATTTTTCCCCAAACCAGGAGGCACACAAGAGTTCAGTGATTTGCTCACCATAGACCCGACGGGTGTCGGAAGCAAATTAGCAACTTTAGACAATGTCTCCTTGGTAGTACTGTGCGACTCCACACAAGGTGATGTCTTCCCAGAATCCATGGCTGTCCACTCTGAGAAAGTCAAGGCAGATGCAACATCTTCACCCTGAGCCCATAATAGTTCCAGTGACATTGTCTCAAACAAATCATCATCACCGGAGAGATCTGACATGGAATCTATCTCTGAATCTCTCAACTCTTCTGCTGGCAAATATTTACAAAGAGTCCCAGATATGTCCCCTTTGATCTCTCACCCGTTCCTGACGTGGACTTCTCCGTATCCATGTGTTTCTCGGGCTCTGCTTCGGGTAGTCTCTGGGGTAGACCTCGACCACGGCCGTGGGAAGCCTTTACATATCCCACCTTCCTCTGGACAGGTTCAACAGGGATAGGTGCAGTAGACGTGGAAATGAAAGTGATGTCCGCTGATGAAGTAGTGACATCGGTATCTCCCTCAGGAACACTCTCCGTGGCAACAGGCGAAATCACGGCCTGTTGTTCTCCAACAGCAATGGTAGCAGCTTCCACTGTGGCAATACCTGTAGGCCAGTCCACCGATAAGCACGGGGCGACATAGAAGGTTGCTCCACTATGAACAAATATTCTCCGCACTGCAAACAACGAACAAATGGATGGAGATGTATGGCCAGTCCTTCACACTTGTGGCAAAGCATGCCCAGCCCTTCAATATCTCTAACTGTGTAGAGAACAAACCTCCCCTGTGGTTTCAGACGAATGCTGGTATCTGTCAGCAAGGTTCCGGTCAGCATAGCACCCGCAGCGGTACTCGTAGGGAACATCTTAGGTCCCATAGTTGGCGGCATCAATGGAAAAGAAGACATGGCCGCACTCTGATCTTCTCAGCACAATCACGTGGCCTCTCTTCTCCTCTGGCGCCAAACACACACACGCGTCCCACGAGGCAACAAGTAGGTTAGGCTCCTCCCACTTGTTCTTCTGATCACGTAGCTCCCGGGCTTTTACTTCTCACCCACAGCCTACGCAGTCAGAAATAAAGTCCTGCACTTTAACCCCTTCTTCTTTCCAAAAATTAACAAAGTCCAGAAATTTATTCCAATGCAAACTCCCGGTGAAATACCTCTCAGGGCTGCGGGAGGTTGACGGCTAACAAATCCCGGACGACGCCCCCCACATGTAGCAATAACTCACGGTGGAGCTGCTGGTTTAAAGCGGGCTGTTACCATCACCTTCGTTACCTCTATTTCACCAGAACCGGGTCTAGGGTCCCGTTGAGTTTAATACCAGACAATGTAGGCGCCGGACACTTGAGTATCTTTTCCAATGCTTTAATAAATGTAAATTGAAGGAAGTAGCAGGAAAGAGGTAGAAAGAGAGTTGCAGGGAAGTTCAAATACCTTTTCTTGGTGTAGCTTGTAGATGAATGTACTCTCTCTTTAGAGTTGAATCTTTGCCCGCCTGGATAGGTTTCTCTCACTAACCTAGCAGCCAGTACGCAGTTTGAAAAAGTTTTGTACATGTGAATGCGCTATTCGTATCTCTACACCACTTACAATATAAATTTCTATTCCTAGTGCTATGTGATAAAGAAAATGTATCATACAGTATTATCTCCTAAAAATTCAAATAACCATCTCCTGTGTACAAATCAAAAAAACATAAATCAAATATGTGCAAGTAAACCAATGGCCTTCCACTGCGTGTGAGTCACACATGGAAGCCTGTTAAAAACAGCTGAAAACCATATACTAAATTTCCCCTCATGTGCATATAACAATTTTCAAGTCCCATAAACAATGAGAATCCAAAAATCCTCTTTCAATTGCTGTGACTGTATTCTTATCGTGCTCTTGTGTCTCTTCTTATTTATATGTGACTTTGTGACACACCACCACCTTGCAGATTAGCCACTCACCAGATGCTTGTTAAATGATGTGCCTTTGGTTCATTCATGGGATAACCACTCCACCTTAAGAACGCTCCACCTTAGTGTCGCTCCACCTTAGTATCACTTTCTCACCGACTAAGCTTTAGTTTTCCTCATGTAGGGTATGTAGATAGACGATCATTGCGCAGTGCGTTTAAAACATTTATTGAGTAAAAAATCAAAAACAGATATTACACTCACATTTAAAAGTGCCTTCGAGCCGGCACTGAGCGAATCCAGCAGATAAGGACAAGTACTGAGCGGTTCCGTGGTTCGTATATAACCTCCGCGTTTAGCTTGCGCCTCACCCCTCGCTCTCGTATGTGTTTCCGCCCACTGCCCGGACGTTTCCGATCACCTATTCCGAGAGAACTCCCAGCAGCCTCTACGCGTTTCGCATCATCAATTGCGTCATCAGGAAGCTGCCGTGTGATTGGTGCGTGTAGTATTTATACTCCGTACAACCGGAAGTACGTGTATCGCCATCTTGACTAAGGGATGCTTTTCCTAATTCCTATTCTTCATAGCCGAGAGCGAGGGGTGAGGCGCAAGCTAAACGCGGAGGTTATATACGAACCACGGAACCGCTCAGTACTTGTCCTTATCTGCTGGATTCGCTCAGTGCCGGCTCGAAGGCACTTTTAAATGTGAGTGTAATATCTGTTTTTGGTTTTTTTACTCAATAAATGTTTTTTACTCAATAAATGTTTTAAACTCACTGCGCAATGATCGTCTATCTATATACCCTACATGAGGAAAACTAAAGCTTAGTCGGTGAGAAAGTGATACTAACGTGGAGCGACACTAAGGTGGAGCGTTCTTAAGGTGGAGTGGTTATCCCATGAATGAACCAAAGGCACATCATTTAACAAGCATCTGGTGAGTGGCTAATCTGCAAGGTGGTGGTGTGTCACAAAGTCACATATAAATAAGAAGAGACACAAGAGCACGATAAGAATACAGTCACAGCAATTGAAAGAGGATTTTTGGATTCTCATTGTTTATGGGACTTGAAAATTGTTATATGCACATGAGGGGAAATTTAGCATATGGTTTTCAGCTGTTTTTAACAGGCTTCCATGTGTGACTCACACGCAGTGGAAGGCCATTGGTTTACTTGCACATATTTGATTTATGGTTTTTTGATTTGTACACAGGAGATGGTTATTTGAATTTTTAGGAGATAATACTGTATGATACATTTTCTTTATCACATAGCACTAGGAATAGAAATTTATATTGTAAGTGGTGTAGAGATACGAATAGCGCATTCACATGTACAAAACTTTTTCACATTCCCCATTCTTAAAGAAGGATTTTTTTGAATGCAGCAATTCTGATTTTAACACTGATTGATGCACAAGTTTTTTGCGCCGGTGACACACATTTACGTAGTACGCAGTTTGAACAAAAGTCTCTGCCATAGACTTGATTGGAACAAAACCCGTACGATCCTCTGCCACAGGATGTAATGGTTTACGATGAACAGCAAACACAGCACTAGAACCTTTAAACCGACCCGGCAGTACTATGCGGTAGGATTGCTTTAGGATGCGTCCTCCAACTGAGTCACCAGGCCCCTCTCCAGACCAGCACTCTGCATGATCCTTTCATGACGGGTCCTCCCCTGGGATCTTCTCAGTTGTCCAGCTTCTTCCCGTAGAACAGACAGCCCAGGACCATTCCTCTGCCGCTGTGGTAGGCCCCAGACAGGCTTCTGGGCCCACCCACACGCTGCAGCGACATGGGCCTCCCGATCGGAGAACCACGAGGGAGTACTACTAGCACATACCTTTCGGCCAGAAGGGCCAGCAGGTGGAACGAAAGACGACCCTAAAACATGGCGTTTGTCCCATAAATACGCTCTCCCAGAATGCAACGAGGACCACCTCCACTGAGTTATCTGCGGGACAGAGGAGCACTCATACGCTTCAACGTGTTGCCTTTCCAACACCGACCCATGGCGACAATGACACCCACAGGCACAGTGTGAAACTACATGCAACTCAGCCAAGCTGGAACAGAGGCAAATCTGACTATGTATAAACAGATAACCCACTAAATTTACCTATAAGCAGTAGATTGAAAATCTACCACCGCTACACAGGATTTAATGCATACAGGATTAAGTATTACAGATGACTGGCAATTTTTGAGTCCTGTTCTTTACAATTACTGGCCAGTGGAGGAGACCTGGAGTAACTGTCTGTTACTTTCTAACCAATTTCTGAGAAACACACTAACTATGGTTAGTAATCTTCCCTCTTTTTCTTCACTCACAAAACCTAAAGTGCCTTGCAGGCTCGCAAACCTCTCAGCTTTGACTCTCCCTTCCAGCTGTAGTAAACAGGCAGGACTTATAAAAATAAACATTGTTGTGTTAATGCTATTGATAGAGTGAATTTTTTATGTCATTTTTTATTTCGACCATAATTCCACTGCGGGCCGGTTTGCAGCAAAACGCCATTGATCTTAATGGGTAAGTTTTACAGGGGGTGCCGCCAGACAACCTCTGCAGCCAAGGTTAAAAATGGCTCCACCATGAAACAAAGCATCAGTGCCATGGCATGTGAACAGCCTTGTCAGGCTGTAATAGTAAGATTCAGGTGGGTGGCCGGGGGGGGGGGCAGTAAAAACACTTTTATTTATAGAAGTCTTGTGGCCTCTGAACAGTCCTCTCCACAGAACCCTTTTATCTATGTAGAATGTTATACTACAACTAGTAATATATATAATATAGCTCAGATGGAATGCTATTCTACCAATCTTTACTATCTCTTACTCAGTTGCCACTTCCTTCTCTGGAAAACCTTATCTATTGTGGACTACAAGTGTTAATTCCCAGCTTCTACTTACCAGATAGGTCAAGTCTCATCACAACTATCAAACATGACCACTGTACTTTGCTGCTACCTCAGCAGTTCCTATACTTTCTGGGTTTCTCATCTATACATTACGCACCTGTTATCTAGACTTTCACCGCTGTTACTTATTCTATAATTGCTCGGACTATTATAAAGGCAATTCCTTGGGCTCCTGGTTGACTGACAAGATTATTGGAATAAAAGCCCAAGGTTTATCCATTCATGAGAATTTGAAGTGTCATCTGAGTTGGATGGGAAGTGGGGATGTGGTGTCTGTTACTGTGCAAAAAGAATGCGGGGCCAGATAAGCCAGATCCAGCCTAGCTAACCAGAATTTAAAGGCTCAGCATGGGAGACAACAATTAGGTACAAATATAGATTTTATTGTAAAAGATTTATAAAAACAAAGGCATACAAGCCTAAAATAGATCTATCAATAATTGTATATACTATCTCTACTAAGGTACCGGAAGACCATATTTGTAGGTATCAAAGCATAGCATCACATGTGAAACTGTGTGCTTGTGGTAACCCAATCTGCCAGGTCAACGTTTCGCCAATAACACGGCTTCTTCAGGAGACACGATAGGGAAAGAGAGAGCAACACTAAATATGTTTGTACAGAAAGATAAAATATATGTAAGACTACATATAATGTAATGCATTAACCACAATGAACATATTAAAAAATGCTTACGATATTGCAGTGGATCATATGGGTACAGCAGAGTACCGGCTGGGGGCGGGCACAGGAAGACCAAGGCCCAAAAAGAGGTGGCAGGGATCGTTATGGACAGAGATAATAAAGCGAGGCCTGAAAATCAATATGTCCCTTAGTGTACATCTCATTTAGGTATCCTAATATACATATATAGCCACAGGGCTGTACATAAGTGGGGTAGTGTGCAAATTTAACAACTTACTATATAGTTACATTTTCAAGGATAACACCTGTACTTGGTCACCAATAGTGGGCTCATAGGGCCATTTGTGAAGCGATATATCATAGAAGGTCAACTGGGGCTCCGTCATCCAGCCAAGAAATAAATATATCTATGGCCATAAAAAGGATATATATGGCTAGTAGAAGGTACTCAAAATGTTACACAAGGAAGGGAATATAAGCACATTGCATATATCCTTTAACAGGCAATAGAACTGTGTCAGTATCTACTATAGATGTAATATCCCACAAAGCTGTTCAAAATAGGTAGCCATACAAAGTTTCCGCCAGGGTATGCTAATAGTAAAAGAAGTGCAGTAACTTTAACTTAGCCAGCATCATGAGCAGAGTGCATGTATTGCTTCCATCACAGGTGCCCTATTAGAGACTTCCTATAGTCTCTTTTTGTAGTGTTATGTTATACATTCAATTCTAGACCATTAACCTACAATAGGCTCTATAAGCTTAAACAAATGCAAATAAAGTCTATTATGCCATCATATCAATAAGACCTGTTGACCATGGGTAACCATCCCTGAATATCAGGAAGATGTGTGAATTGTTATGTCCAGTACTATTATATCCTCTGTATACCTGCAGTTTTATGTAGATGTGATTACATGGTGTGTCCACCACTGTTTTTGTATTTTCTTGTTGATCTTTATGTTCAATAAAAACCTTTGTACAAGAAAGTGAAATGCAGACAGTTTAGTTAGTACTATGTAAAACTTCTCATTACAATAGATAGCATTAATTGTGATATAGTTGTACAGTTCAGAAGAGTTTAATTTATTGTGTCCCCAAATAAACAGCAGAAAGGAATAATAAAAAAAAAGATTTGCAGTTTTTCTTGGAATACAGAAATACTTAGAAAAGATAGCATAGTATATTCCTTCAAGGAATGAAAGGAATGAAGAGATAACAAGCCTTTCCCTTGACTAGATACAAGTGAGCATGACAGCTGTCCCTGATATGCTAATACAAAAATATACACTTCTAAGACATCATTTAGCACTGAGAATAAAGATTATATTCATGTATGCTTAAAGGGAAAGGGTTAGTTCACATTTTCAGAAGAATGGATAGGTGAACTAACACCCTACAGGCTTACACCATTTAAACCCCCCCGTCCCCACTATACTTATGTCAGTGGGTGATACGTTTTCAGTATCCACACAGCCAGTGCAGCGGTATGGGAATGTGAAATCCTTGCCCTTCTTCACCTACTTTTAGCAAGGTTTCCAGGATATATTAGCGCAATACTCTGTGCTGGCGCTGACCCATCAAAATTGCTCTGATCCATCCTGAAACCCTGCTTGGAGAAGAAGGGGAATTTAGAATTACTTGAAAACTGCAGCGGTTTTGTGGGTACTGACAGCTTATCTCCCACAGAGGTAAGTAGAACAGGGACCAGTGAGTAGGGAAGGTGTAGGATGTTAGTTCACTTTTCCATGCTTTCAGGAAATAAACAAACTTACACTTTAAAATTGGAGGTAAACTTTGTAATACTCTAGGATTGTGGTATTCTAGCACACTTTCAACCTTTTCTGGAAGTTTTTATGTTTTTGGTCAAAGGGTAGATACATTATCATGCCTGTCCTGGCTGAACTGAGCAAAAAATGTAATCAATCTATCAAATCTTTGTCAAAATAGGCCACATTCTGCATACAGGTTCCAAGGCTGTCACATAGGCTCAATTCACAATGCTTCAACACAGTCTAAAACCCTCTGGGGGAATAAGGGGAATTAACAAAGACTCTCATGTGCCCAATTTCTATATGCGTACTTAATTAGCATTCCCTGGGACAAATAATAAAGTGGCACATTTGTAAATTTGTTCTGGTGTGCCAGATTTGAGGTAATCTTCCACTAGGATCATCCTAAATTTTTTCCTTCTTCTCCCCTGCCTGTATTGCTGCACCTCGCTAGCTGTCCACCCTAATCCCCCTCTCCTCTTCTTGTTGCACTGCTGATTTCCTCTTTCTGTCCCTCCTCACTATAGTTTTTACACCACTATAATAATGGTGTATATTTTAGAACTTTTTACATTAGAACATTGGCGCAAGTGCATTATTATTTTGGCAATCAACACCAGACATTATAGAAATTTTCACATAGTGCTTTTTTAATGTCATTTTGCCTGGTTGGTATAACACCAAACAGAAATGGTCTTATAACATGGTTAATTTGGTGCACATAAAATGTCAAAATATTACACCACAAGACTAAAACATTTTACTTTGTTAATTCCTTTCTCTATGATAAGTCATGTGACAGTAATTTGAAAATCTCAATGAAGCTGGAGATAACTCTAAACGTTCTGGGTATATGGATCCTTATACTGGTGTGTTAACATTGGACCTAGATTTCCGAAACTCTTCAGACACCCTCTGACACCAGAATGAAAACTGTATATTGATCAATGTTCCAGTCCAGCTGTATTTCCAAAATGCACAGTAACATACTGCTTTAGAAAATTCTACAAGAGTGTTGTTTCATTTTATTCCCCAAATGAATGGGCTGTCTTAATGCAATGGACATTACCTTATGAAATACTGCACATTACCATGTGTAGTAATGCAAAGCAAAAGATTTGTATAGTGGGAAGGCACCCTGGATAATTTATTAAATCAAAACTAAACTGAGGACAACAGGAACCATCAGAAACGCCAATACTAAAAAATTCCAGATAAACTTCAGATAAACATTATTATGTATTGTTACAGTATATACTGAAATTACCATTAATTCAAACTATGTATTCATTAAGATCATTCATGTATTTTTCATAATTTCTGATTGGCTGTGGGTTAGCACCAATTGCTGAAGTTTCCACCGTGCTTCTTCTTGGATAGGACAGCAACCCACTGCTGGTAGTGTGTTAGCCTTCGTCATATTGTGCCCATCTCCTTTCCAAAGGCCTTCCCATGACATCCCTGGCCATCAGCCTTTATATTCAAAAGAAAGGAATGTGCACGCAAAGTTGTAGTTCCTGCATTTTACTCTAGTACTTGAACGAAGACATTGAAACACCACATCACATGTACATACAGTAGTATGTGGTGTCACTCGGCATACTTCACCAATCACATATAGTTGATGGTCCGCAGCAGTCACATATGAAAGCCATTCATTGCACATTGCTGCTAAGCCATCTTCCCTGATATTGCTCTCCTCTCCTTGGGAGCACCATATTGTTGGAACCCAGCTCACTGCCGTCACTCTCTCTCACTCACCATGGTCATTAGTATTCACTCAGGGGCTCTCACTTGCCTATTAGGCTTGATGCATCCAGCTCATGACTCCCTTCATGTCATTCCAGAGATAGGACTGCTGCAGCTGCTCCTCTAGTTGGGTACACTTGACTCAGATGTCACTAGAAGATCCAGGGGTATGAATATGCCCCCAGAAAACACTGGTCCTTCCTAAAAAGCCTTTTGCATTCTCATTTCTTTTTATGTTGTTTATTCGATTTTTACAATACAAGCGATGTAAACACAATTGTTCACAGAATTACTGTTACATAGATTGTCACAGAATGAATGAGCAAAATCTTAAAGCAGGAGACATATGTACAGAGCTATTGAAGTAGATCACAGTAGGAGATGAGATCTAAGGTAGCCATTTCCGGCAGTACTATTTGAGGAGGTCTTGAAGGCGGGGGGGAGGGGGGAGGAAAGAAGGGGGGGGAGGTTGCATTCTCATTTCTAGTCCAGTAAGACCATGTTTCCAGGTCACTTAGACAATGTTTAGTGAGACAGGATGACTACAGCTGGCTCTTCTGGGTATTGAACAATTTCACCCAGAGACATCTTCCCCATGCCGGGTCTTAGATGTGCTACATCTGCATAGTTGTGGGTGTTTGCCTCACATGCCCTGACTGCACTAGGCTCTTACTATCCAGGCATATATATGGGCACTAACTCCACCCATTACATCACTACAGGAAGGCTTTGTCTAAAAGGGACCTAACACGCACTTACATTATTCCCTGTTACCACACATTATTTTGGGACAGAGCCACCTAGTGTAAGACTGGCTAACTACATCTGCTTACACTCCCCTCCTTTACCTATGGTATGTCCTTGTGCCATGAGGAGAACCAACTCTCAGGAAGATGGCTTGCATAAACCTTAAGAGCAATATAGTAGTCAAGTACAACATAAAACAACACTAACCATAACTCAAGATATAATAGTCCATGCTGGCACAGGTTAGGTGCTGGCTTACAAGCTGTGGCGGCCTGGGTCGCCTCCTCCAATTACCCCTCTCCCAACGCAGCACCCTTAGGGGCATTCCACAAAGCCCATGGCCAGTCCTTAGGCTCCTCCTCTTTAAATGGGGACTCTGTCACTACCTCCGCATTCAGGGGTTCCACATGGCATGGGACCAATTCTGGCTTCCCCACTGGCAATGAGGAACCATTGTCTGTAGCAGGTTGCATGGCATTCTCCATAGGCATTAGCTGTGCAGTAAACTCATCTCTTGGTGAATTCTCCTGTGTGGGCTTTTGACAGAGCTCAGCCCTGCTGAGGGAATACTCAACCCTGCTGTCCTTGGAGGAGCCTTGGTGGGGAACATCATCCTCCTACACCATCAGGTCTGCAGAGCCTGTAACAAAACAAAAACTCTTGTGCATAAATGTTTTAGCCCGACAGTTCAAAGTTCAGGATGGACGGTAGCTTTCAGCCTTGCTGCCCTCAAGGATAGGGATATCCTAGCGATCAAACAAAAAAACAAAAAAGAGAGGGCGCACCGGCCTTGTGCATTATCCTTTAACAAGTTTATTTTAAAGAACATGTAAAAACGATTACTCACAAAGGTAGATGAAAATCGTGCTAAAGATAATCTTTAATCTTTAACGCTGCTGACTGACGCGTTTCAAAGGTTACACCTTCTTCTTCAGAGCCTAACAGGCTCTGAAGAAGAAGGTGTAACCTTCGAAGCGCGTTTTCATCTACCTTTGTGAGTAGTAGTTTTTACATATTCTTTTAAATAACTTGTTAAAGGATAATGCACAAGGCCCGTGCTTCCTTTCTTTTTTTTGGTTTTTTGTTTGATCTGCAGAGCCTGTATGACGATCCACCGCTGGCTTAAATTTAGAGCTGTCTTTCTCAGCAACTAGACAGGATGCTTCACCTGCCATGGCATCCACCTCTCACAAGATGCCTCCCCGACTGGCAGGACCTCAAAAAAATAACGCCCAACATTCTCCACAGTGAGCCCAAGATGTTTAAACCACTGTTAATGCACCACAGTCTGATCATACTGGAACCAGGGTTTCAACTGTCCCAGTGCACCACAATGCCATGCCTTGCCGGAGCATAACTTGCAGGCCAGTGTCCAGAGTAATATCCTTGATGACAGGAGCAGTGAAGCGGGGATGAGCCATCCATCCTGCGGCATATGGATAAGGCTGCATGGTGGAGAAATTGTAGTGCTAATGCCGTTCACACTCCACTGTGAGCAACATGTTGTTCTCCATTCACGCTGCCCGATATCCTTCCTGTAACTTCAGACTAATGTCAGGTCTCTGCACTTGGCACAGGGGTGTGTCCTATCCCGCTGACTACACCAGAATTGAATTTATCCTTGGCATTGGACTATTTCACCCCGGGACATCTACCCCATGCCGGGCCTTAGCTGTGCTGAGTACATCTAAATAGGTGTGTGGTGTTTGCCACCCATGCCCAAATTGCACCAGGCTCCTCCCATACTAGCATATATATGGGCACTAACTCCATCCATTACAGTGCCTTGAAAAAGTATTTATACCACTTGAAATTTTACACATTTTGTCATGTTACAACCAAAAATGTAAATGTATTTTATTGGGATTTTATCGATAGACCAACACAAAGTGGCACATAATTGTGATTGTAAAGTGGAAGGAAAATGATAAATGATTTTCAAAACAAATAAATATCTGAACAGTGTGGCATGCATTTGTATTCAGCCCCCCTGAGTCAATACTTGGAGGAACCAACTTTTGCTGCAATTACAGCTACAAGTCTTTTTGGGGATGTCTCTACCAGCTTTGCACATCTATAGAATGAAATGTTTGCCCATTCTTCTTTGCAAAATAGCTCAGGCTCTGTCAGATTGGATGGAGAGCGTCTGTGAACAGCAATTTCCAAGTCTTGCCACAGATTCCCAAATGGATTTACGGTAGGTCTGGACTTTGACTGGGCCATTCTAACACATAAATATGCTTTTGATGCAAACCATTCCATTGTAGCTCTGGCAGTATGCTTAGGGTCGTTGTCCTGCTGGAAGGTAAACCACCGCACAGTTGCATTTTTTAGCAATTTTTGCACAGATTATCGCACAGTGCTAAATCATCTACATATATTTATAGTATGAGCATTCATTGGCATTGTTTTATTTGAGCACAAGCTCATATTTGCACCTAGCAATTTTGCACAGCATCTTTAGTGTTTTTTTGCACAGTCGCATTTTTTTAGCAATTTTTGCACAGATTATTGCACAGTGCTAAATCATCTATATTTATAATATTAACCACTTGCCGACCGCCGCACGACTATATACATCGGCAGAATGGCACGGGCAGGCAAAAGGACGTGTATGTACGTCCTTGCCTGCCCGCGGGTGGGGGGTCCGATCGGACCCCCCCCCCGGTGCCTGCGGCGGTCGGCAAATCTTCCCCGGCGATCGGAGGTGAGGGGGAGGCCATCCATTCGTGGCCCCCCCCTCGCGATCGCTCTCAGCCAATGGGATCATTTCCCTGCCTCTGTATTGTACACAGAGGCAGAGGAAATGATGTCATCTCTCCTCGGCTCGGTATTTTCCGTTCCGGGCCGAGGAGAGAAGACTGTAATGTAAGTGCACCAACACACTACACACAGTAGAACATGCCAGGCACACTAAACACCCCGATCCCCCCCCCGATCGCCCCCCGATCCCCCCCCAATCACCCCCCCCCTGTCACAAACTGACACCAAGCAGGTTTTTTTTTTTTTTTTTTTTTCTGATTACTGTATTGGTGTCAGTTTGTGACAGTTACAGTGTTAGGGCAGTGAGTGTTAGGCCCCCTGTAGGTCTAGGGTACCCCCCTAACCCCCCCTAATAAAGTTTTAACCCCTTGATCACCCCCTGTCACCAGTGTCGCTAAGCGATCATTTTTCTGATCGCTGTATTAGTGTCGCTGGTGACGCTAGTTAGGGACGTAAATATTTAGGTTCGCCGTCAGCGTTTTATAGCGACAGGGACCCCCATATACTACCTAATAAATGTTTTAACCCCTTGATTGCCCCCTAGTTAACCCTTTCACCACTGATCACCGTATAAGTGTTACGGGTGACGCTGGTTAGTTTGTTTATTTTTTATAGTGTCAGGGCACCCGCCGTTTATTACCGAATAAAGATTTAGCCCCCTGATCACCCGACGGTGATATGCGTCGCCCCAGGCAGCGTCAGATTAGCGCCAGTACCGCTAACACCCACGCACGCAGCATACGCCTCCCTTAGTGGTATAGTATCTGTACAGATCAATATCTGATCCGATCAGATCTATACTAGCGTCCCCAGCAGTTTAGGGTTCCCAAAAACACAGTGTTAGCGGGATCAGCCCAGATACCTGCTAGCACCTGCGTTTTGCCCCTCCGCCCAGCTCGGCCCAGCCCACCCAAGTGCAGTATCGATCGATCACTGTCACTTACAAAACACTAAACGCATAACTGCAGCGTTCGCAGAGTCAGGCCTGATCCCTGCGATCGCTAACAGTTTTTTTGGTAGCATTTTGGTGAAATGGCAAGCACCAGCCCCAGGCAGCGTCAGGTTAGTGCCAGTACCGCTAACACCCACGCACCGTACACCTCCCTTAGTGGTATAGTATCTGAACGCATCAATATCTGATCCGATCAGATCTATACTAGCGTCCCCAGCAGTTTAGGGTTCCCAAAAACGCAGTGTTAGCGGGATCAACCCAGATACCTGCTAGCAACTGCGTTTTACCCCTCCGCCCGGCCCAGCCCAGCCCACCCAAGTGCAGTATCGATCGATCACTGTCACTTACAAAACACTAAACGCATAACTGCAGCGTTCGCAGAGTCAGGCCTGATCCCTGCGATCGCTAACAGTTTTTTTTGGTAGCGTTTTGGTGAACTGGCAAGCACCAGCCCCAGGCAGCGTCAGGTTAGTGCCAATACCGCTAACACCCACGCACGCACCGTACACCTCCCTTAGTGGTATAGTATCTGAACTGATCAATATCTGATCCGATCAGATCTATACTGGCGTCCCCAGCAGTTTAGGGTTCCCAAAAACGCAGTGTCAGCGGGATCAGCCCAGATACCTGCTAGCACCTGCGTTTTGCCCCTCCGCCCGGCCCAGCCCACCCAAGTGCAGTATCGATCGATCACTGACACTTAAAAAACACTAAATGCATAACTGCAGCGTTCGCAGAGTCAGGCCTGATCCCTGCGATCGCTAACAGTTTTTTTGGTAGCGTTTTGGTGAACTGGCAAGCGCCAGCGGCCTAGTACACCCCGGTCGTAGTCAAACCAGCACTGCAGTAACACTTGGTGACGTGGCGAGTCCCATAAGTGCAGTTCAAGCTGGTGAGGTGGCAAGCACAAGTAGTGTCCCGCTGCCACCAAGAAGACGAACACAGGCCCGTCATGCCCATAGTGCCCTTCCTGCTGCATTCGCCAATCCTAATTGGGAACCCACCACTTCTGCAGCGCCCGTACTTCCCCCATTCACATCCCCAACCAAATGCAGTCGGCTGCATGAGAGGCATTTTTATGTCCTCCCGAGTACCCCTACCCAACGAACCCCCCCAAAAAAGATGTTGTGTCTGCAGCAAGCGCGGATATAGACGTGACACCCGCTATTATTGTCCCTCCTGTCCTGACAATCCTGGTCTTTGCATTGGTGAATGTTTTGAACGCTACCATTCACTAGTTGAGTATTAGCGTAGGGTACAGCATTGCACAGACTAGGACACACTTTCACAGGGTCTCCCAAGATGCCATCGCATTTTGAGAGACCCGAACCTGGAACCGGTTACAGTTATAAAAGTTACAGTTACAAAAAAAGTGTAAAAAAAAAAAAAAAAAAAAACACAAACAAAAATATAAAATAAAAAATAATAGTTGTAGTTTTATTGTTCTCTCTCTATTCTCTCTCTCTCTCTCTATTCTCTCTATTGTTCTGCTCTTTTTTACTGTATTCTATTCTGCAATGTTTTATTGTTATTATGTTTTATCATGTTTGCTTTTCAGGTCTGCAATTTTTTATACTTTACCGTTTACTGTGCTTTATTGTTAACCATATTTTTGTCTTCAGGTACAGCATTCACGACTTTGAGTGGTTATACCAGAATGATGCCTGCAGGTTTAGGTATCATCTTGGTATCATTCTTTTCAGCCAGCGGTCGGCTTTCATGTAAAAGCAATCCTAGCGGCTAATTAGCCTCTAGACTGCTTTTACAAGCAGTGGGAGAGAATGCCCCCCCCCCACCGTCTTCCGTGTTTTTCTCTGGCTCTCCTGTCTCAACAGGGAACCTGAGAATGCAGCCGGTGATTCAGCCAGCTGACCATAGAGCTGATCAGAGACCAGAGTGGCTCCAAACATCTCTATGGCCTAAGAAACCGGAAGCTATGAGCATTTTATGACTTAGATTTCGCCGGATGTAAATAGCGCCATTGGAAAATTGGGAAAGCATTTTATCATACCGATCTTGGTGTGGTCAGATGCTTTGAGGGCAGAGGAGAAATCTAGGGTCTAATAGACCCCAATTTTTTCAAAAAAGAGTACCTGTCACTACCTATTGCTATCATAGGGGATATTTACATTCCCTGAGATAACAATAAAAATGATTAAAAAAAAAAAAAAATGAAAGGAACAGTTTTAAAATAAGATAAAAAAGCAAAAAAATAATAAAGAAAAAAAAAAAAAAAAAAAAAAGCACCCCTGTCCCCCCTGCTCTCGCGCTAAGGCGAACGCAAGCGTCGGTCTGGCGTCAAATGTAAACAGCAATTGCACCATGCATGTGAGGTATCACCGCGACGGTCAGATCGAGGGCAGTAATTTTAGCAGTAGACCTCCTCTGTAAATCTAAAGTGGTAACCTGTAAAGGCTTTTAAAGGCTTTTAAAAATGTATTTATTTTGTTGTCACTGCACGTTTGTGCGCAATTGTAAAGCATGTCATGTTTGGTATCCATGTACTCGGCCTAAGATCATCTTTTTTATTTCATCAAACATTTGGGCAATATAGTGTGTTTTAGTGCATTAAAATGTAAAAAAGTGTGTTTTTTCCCCAAAAAATGCGTTTGAAAAATCGCTGCGCAAATACTGTGTGAAAAAAAAAAATAAAACACCCACCATTTTAATCTGTAGGGCATTTGCTTTAAAAAAATATATAATGTGTGGGGGTTCAAAGTAATTTTCTTGCAAAAAAAAATAATTTTTTCATGTAATCAAAAAGTGTCAGAAAGGGCTTTGTCTTCAAGTGGTTAGAAGAGTGGGTGATGTGTGACATAAGCTTCTAAATGTTGTGCATAAAATGCCAGGACAGTTCAAACCCCCCCAAATGACCCCATTTTGGAAAGTAGACACCCCAAGCTATTTGCTGAGAGGCATGTCGAGTCCATGGAATATTTTATATTGTGACACAAGTTGCGGGAAAGAGACAAATTATTATTATTTTTTTTTTTTTTTGCACAAAGTTGTCACTAAATTATATATTGCTCAAACATGCCATGGGAATATGTGAAATTACACCCCAAAATACATTCTGTTGCTTCTCCTGAGTACGGGGATACCACATGTGTGAGACTTTTTGGGAGCCTAGCCACGTTTGGGACCCCGAAAACCAAGCACCGCCTTCAGGCTTTCTAAGGGCGTAAATTTTTGATTTCACTCTTCACTGCCTATCACAGTCTCGGAGGCCATGGAATGCCCAGGTGGCACAAACCCCCCCCAAATGACCCCATTTTGGAAAGTAGACACCCCAAGCTATTTGCTGAGAGGTATAGTGAGTATTTTGCAGACCTCACTTTTTGTCACAAAGTTTTGAAAATTAAAAAAAGAAAAAAAAAATTTTTTTTTTTGTCTTTCTTCATTTTCAAAAACAAATGAGAGCTGCAAAATACTCACCATGCCTCTCAGCAAATAGCTTGGGGTGTCTACTTTCCAAAATGGGGTCATTTGGGGGGGGTTTGTGCCACCTGGGCATTCCATGGCCTCCGAAACTGTGATAGGCAGTGAAGAGTGAAATCAAAAATGTACGCCCTTAGAAATCCTGAAGGCGGTGATTGGTTTTCGGGGTCCCGTACGCGGCTAGGCTCCTAAAAAGTCCCACACATGTGGTATCCCCGTACTCAAGAGAAGCAGCAGAATGTATTTTGGGGTGCAATTCCACATATGCCCATGACCTGTGTGAGCAATATATCATTTAGTGACAACTTTGTGCAAAAAATAAATAAATAAATAAATAAATTGTCACTTTCCCGCAACTTGTGTCAAAATATAAAATATTCCATGGACTCAACATGCCTCTCAGCAAATAGCTTGGGGTGTCTACTTTCCAAAATGGGGTCATTTGGGGGGGGTTTGTGCCATCTGGGCATTTTATGGCCTTCAAAACTGTGATAGGTAGTGAGGAGTAAAATCAAAAATGTACGCCCTTAGAAATCCTGAAGGCAGTGATTGGTTTTCGGGGCCCCGTATGCGGCTAGGCTCCCAAAAAGTCCCACACATATGGTATCCCCATACTCAGGAGAAGCAGCTAAATGTATTTTGGGGTGCAATTCCACATATGCCCATGGCCTGTGTGAGCAATATATCATTTAGTGACAACTTTTTGTAATTTTTTTTTTTTTTTTTTTTTCATTATTCAATCACTTGGGACAAAAAAAATGAATATTCAATGGGCTCAACATGCCTCTCAGCAATTTCCTTGGGGTGTCTACTTTCCAAAATGGGGTCATTTGTGGGGGTTTTGTACTGCCCTGTCATTTTAGCACCTCAAGAAATGACATAGGCAGTCATAAATTAAAGACTGTGTAAATTCCAGAAAATGTACCCTAGTTTGTAGGTGCTATAACTTTTGCGCAAACCAATAAATATACACTTATTTACATTTTTTTTACCAAAGACATGTGGCCAAATACATTTTGGCCTAAATGTATGACTAAAATTGAGTTTATTGGATTTTTTTTAGAACAAAAAGTAGAAAATATCATTTTTTTTCAAAATTTTCGGTCTTTTTCCGTGTATAGCGCAAAAAATAAAAACGGCAGAGGTGATCAAATACCATCAAAAGAAAGCTCTATTTGTGGGAAGAAAAGGACGCAAATTTCGTTTGGTTACAGCATTGCATGACCGCGCAATTAGCAGTTAAAGCGACGCAGTGCCAAATTGTAAAAAGTGCTCTGGTCAGGAAGGGGGTAAATCCTTCCGGGGCTGAAGTGGTTAAGTTGCGCTGATCACTTATTTATTTTATACCAATTGAATGCACTCATACACTTTAGATCTAGCTGCAATTTATCAGAGTACTATATTATACATTCACTTTGATAGCGCAAAAGACCTTACTTACATTTATTTAAACCACCGCAACAGTCTCAAGCCTTTTGCAGACTCTAATGCCCTGTACACACGGTCGGATTTTCCGACGGAAAATGTGTCATAGGACCTTGTTGTCGGAAATTCCAACCGTGTGTGGGCTCCATCACACATTTTCCATCGGAATTTCCGACACACAAAGTTTGGGAGCTTGCTATAAAATTTTCCGACAACAAAATCCGTTGTCGGAAATTCCGATCGTATGTACACAAATCCAACGCACAAAGTGCCACGCATGCTCAGAATAAATTAAGAGACAAAAGCTATTGGCTACTGCCCCGTTTATAGTTCCGACGTAAGTGTTTTACGTCACCGCGTTCAGAACGATCGGATTTTCCAACAACTTTGTGTGACCGTGTGTATGCAAGACAAGTTTGAGCCAACATCCGTCGGAAAAAATCCATGGATTTTGTTGTCGGAATGTCCGATCAATGTCCGACCGTGTGTACGGGGCATTAGAGGTTTTCTTCTAATGCCCCATACACACGGTCGGACTTTGTTCGGACATTCCGACAACAAAATCCTAGGATTTTTTCCGACGGATTTTGGCTCAAACTTGTCTTGCATACACACGGTCACACAAAGTTGTCGGAAAATCCAATCGTTCTAAACGCGGTGACGTAAAACACGTACGTCGGGACTATAAACGGGGCAGTGGCCAATAGCTTTCATCTCTTTATTTATTCTGAGCATGCGTGGCACTTTGTCCATCGGATTTGTATACACACGATCGGAATTTCCGACAACGGATTTTGTTGTCGGAAAATTTTATCTCCTGCTCTCCAACTTTGTGTGTCGGAAAATCCGATGGAAAATGTCCGATGGAGCCCACACATGGTCGGAATTTCCGACAACACGTTCCGATCGGACATTTTCCATCGGAAAATCCAACCGTGTGTACGGGGCATAAGACTGCCCTATATTTGGCTTCATCCATCTTCCCATCAACTCTGCCCAGCTTCCCTGTCCCTGCTGAAGTAAAGCTTTCCCACAACATGATGCTGCCACCACCATGTTTCACGGTGGGGATGGTGTGCTCAGGGTGATGTGCAGTGTTAGTTTTCCACGACACATGTGTTTTGCTTTTAGGCCAAAAAATTCAATTTTGGTCTCATCTGACCAGAGCACCTTCTTCCACATATTTGCTGTGTCCCCCACATGGCTTCTCACAAACTGCTAACAGGACTTCTTCTGGCTTTCTTTTAAGAATGTCTTTCTTCTTGCCACTCTTCCATAAAGGCCAGATTTGTGGGGTGCATGACTAATAGTTGTCCTGTGAAAGAAATTCAGAAGAACCTGACTGTCCAAGTGTTTTACAGATGCCAAATCCCAGTAAATGTAGACAAAAAGAAAGAGGTTGGGAGGGGGAACTTTAGAGGCACCAGAAGACACTTTGAATTATAGTAAATGTAAAAAAGAATTTTATTGGTACAAACATATTAAAATTCATGTAAATATAAAACATAATTACATACAAGAGAATTTCATATCTACAGCAAAAATTGTAACGTATATGCCCTTCTCTGGTTCAACATATCGTTAAAACAGTACCCCTACGCGTTTTGACTAAAATAAATCTTCTTCAGGGAGTTCTTTGTTGAGGAGTACAATGAAAAGACACTACAAGACAAAGGTCAATTAGTGACTTACTCTACAAAATTATATATGAAAGCATGTAAATCCAACACCAAACATATTGGTATCCACTTATGATCTTTCTACACATACATTGTAAGATATATCCATATGTTTGGTGTTAGATTTACATGCTTTCATATATAATTTTGTAAAGTAAGTCACTAATTGACCTTTGTCTTGTAGTGTCTTTTCACTGTACTCCTCAACAAAGATTCCTTTGAAGAAGACTTCTTTTAGTTGAAATGCGTAGGGGTACTGTTGTGAGGATATGTCGAGTCAGAGAAGGACATATACGTTACCATTTTTGCTGTAAATATGAAATTCTTCTGTATGTAATTATGTTTTATCTTTACATTAATTTTAATATAATATAATACACTGTTCTGCATTTTTTCTGCACTGTTTGCACACCAGATGTGAAGCATTTTTTCATTTTTTTATGGACTTTACGTTGTGTTTTTTTAACTTATGATGGGTCTATGTTTGTGAGCGCTTTATTTATGTATTTTTATTAATTTTAATATGTTTGTACCAAAAAAAAATATTTTTTACATTTACTATAATTCAAAGTGTTTTCTGGTGCCTCTAAAGTCTCCCCAATCCACTTAGTTTTTGTCAATAGTTGTCCTGTGGACAGATTCTTCCACCTGAGCTGTGGATCTCTGCCACTCCTCCAGAGTTACCATGGGCCTCTTGGCTGCTTCTCTGATTAATGCTCTCCTTGCCCGGCCTGGCAGTTTAGGTGGACGGCCATGTCTTGGTAGGTTTGCAGTTGTGCCATACTCTTTCCATTTCTGGATGATGGATTGAACAGTGCTCCGTGAGATGTTCAAAGCTTGGGATATTTTTTTATAGCCTTTACTGCTTTAAACTTCTCCACAACTTTATCCCTGACCTGTCTGGTGTGTTCCTTGGCCTTCATGATGCTGTTTGTTCACTAAGGTTCTCTAACAAACCTTTCAGGGCTTCACAAAACAGCTGTATTTATACTGAGATTAAATTACACTCAGGTGGACTCTATTTACTAATTAGGTGGCTTATGAAGGCAATTAGTTCCACTAGATTTTAGTTAGGGGTATCAGAGTAAAGGAGGCTGAATACAAATGCATGCCACACTTTTCAAATATTTATTTGTAAAAAAAAATTGAAAACCATTTATCATTTTCCTTCCACTTCACAATGATGTGCCACTTTGTGTTGGTCTATCACATAAAATCCCAATAAAATCCATTTACGTTTTTGGTTGTAACATGCCATTTAAAATGTGGAAAGTTTCAAGGGGTATGAATACTTTTTAAAGCCACTGTACATCACTACAGGAAGGCTTTGTCTAAAGGGGACCTAACACCCAATCACATTATTTTGGGACAGAGCCACCTCGTGGCAAACTGGCTAACAACACCTGCTTACATGCTTGTTTGATGTCAGCCATCAATAAAATTGTGCACTGTAACTGTTCATCTATGAGTGGGTGGGTCTAAGCTATTTACATGTTACTGCTTTGCACAGTGCCATGAATGTTACTGTGTGAACTTATTTAAAGGAGGAGAGAACAAAGCATTGTCTGTTCACAGGCTAGAGAAGGTCCTTGATCAAGCCATTCTGTAGGGTTGTACCGATACCACTTTTTTATGACTGAGTACGAGTACTGATGCTTTTTTTCAAGTACTCGCTGATACAGATTACTGATACTTTTTTTTAATGTCATGTGACAGTGGCACTAATATGCAGCACTGATGAGGCATGGAGTTTTTTATTAAATCTTTTGTTGCAATTTTATTTATGAAGTTTTTTATTAAATCTTTTGTTACAATTTTATTTATTTATTTTTTTTATTGTATTATTTTTTACAATTTATATATATATATATATATATATATATATATATATATATATATATATATATATATATATATATATTCAACCCTGTGAGATGTCACCAAAGCCCCTGGCGACCGGCTAAACTTACCCTTGACATCTCCCCTTTGAGACATGGAAAGGGACTGAGGACACAGATTCCCCAGTCCCTTTCTCAGCAGCCTCAGCTGCACTGGAGATGAATGGACAGGAGACAGCGGCTCCTCTCTCCATTGATAAACTGAAGCATCATAAACACAGTTTACGATGTTCAGTTATGAATGGACAGAGTCAGTGATCACTGACTCTGTGCATTCAGAAAAGGAAGGACCCGGTAAATTACATATTTACCGGTTCCTTCCTCCGCTCTCCATCCTGAAACATATGGGACGAGGGCGGAGGAGGACAGGGGGAACAGAGGAGCACACTGAGGGGGACCGGAGGAGGACAGAGGGGGGGACCGGAGAAGGATGGGGGGATCGGAGGAGGATGGGGAGACCGGAGGAGGACGGGGGGAGACCGGAGGAGCACACAGAGGGGGAACAGAGGAGGACAGGGGGCGAGCGGAGGAGCTCACGGAGGAGCACAGAAGAGGACACAGAGGGGAGTCGGAGGAGGATACAGGGGACACACAGGGAAGTTATAATCATGATCTCTCTGTGTGGCTTTCAATAAAGCAGCTGAGGGGATATGGCAAATTCCTGCGGAGGGGAGAGGGGGAGAAGCTGCTGTCAGCTGCTTTATTGAAAGCCACACAGGGAGATCGGTGATTATTTATTTTATTTATTTATTTATTTCAGGTACTTATATAGCGCCGTCAATTTACGCAGCGCTTTACATATATATATTATACATTCACATCAGTCCCTATACCCTCAAGGAGCTTACAATCTAAGGTCCCTAACTCACATTCATACCTATACTAGGGCCAATTTAGACAGGATCCAATTAACCTACCAGCATGTCTTTGGAGTGTGGGAGGAAACCGGAGTACCCGGAGGAAACCCACGCAGACACAGGGAGAACATGCAAACTCCAGGCAGGTAGTGTCGTGGTCGGGATTCGAACCAGCGACCCTTCTTACTGCTAGGCGAGAGTGCTATCCACTGCGCCACTGTGCCGCCCTAATTATAACTTCCCCTGCCGCCGCACCGCTCACCCCTGAGTGTCCAGGTATCGGACTAGGCATCAGGAGCATTTGCACGAGTACAAGTACTTCTGCAAATACTCAGTATCGGCACCGATACCGATACTAGTATCGGTATCGGTGCAACCCTACTATATTGTTTAAAGCAAAACTATGTACTAAAATAGCAAGCTTACCTCTTTAGTGAGGGCTCCTCTCCCTTGCTAAAACACTGCACTAAACTAAAAATAAAAACCGACAGAAGGGAAAAACGTACCTTTCCTCTATTTCCAGAGTGCCTAGGCAAAGATAAGGTGGCCACTCTTCCAGAGAATTCCCGCAGAATGCTGGGTAGTCCAAATCTTGTGAGAAGGTGATCATGCACTTTGCAGAATAGTGCAGCATTTTAGCAAGATAGGAAGAACTCGCTAAATAAGCGAACCTTCGGTTTTTGCAGGGGAACATTGGAAGATAAAATCTCTCTTTATGCAGATGACGCTTTATTGTATCTAGGGGACACAATGGCAAACAATATGTCCCTTGCAGAACAGTTTGGTAGACTCTCAGGGTTTGCTATCAATTGGACTAAGTTTGTGTTGACACCTTTGGTGAAAACTGGCCTTGACAGTAGTAGGGAGAGTCAACATGGTCAAGATGGTATGGGCCCCACAAATACTTATGCACTCCATAATTCTCCCTTGTGGATACCCCGTAAATGGTTTACCTGTATGGATACCCAATTTAGGAAGCTTATTTGGAAAAAGCAATCTGCTAGAATAAAACTCACTATGCTAGAATATGGTTAGGATCAGAGAGGCTTGGCAGTCTCAAACTCTAGGACTTATTTCATAGCTGCCCAACTCCAACATCTTACTGGGTGGGATTTGGAGCATAGAATGGACCTTATAGTAGGTAGATTTTTTCTTTTCCCTGATATAGAATTAGCAATAATGTCACACCTTGAAATGGGTCTTCCATATGTCCTGTCATGTTGCCCCACTGTGTCCCTATTGAAAATACTTTGGAAGTATTTAAAAACAGGTTTGCAGGTTAATGGTTACCTTAAAAACACACTACTTTTGTATAATCGCAACTATGCAGAACTAGCTAAACTACCAGGGTTCCATCCCTGGCAGGCACTGGGTATGTGGTTCATTGCTCAGGTATATTCCATGAACGTGTTGATATCCCAAGACAACAGTTTTATAGGTATTTCAAGCCCAAGCTCCCCACTCCAACCTAATTTTAGAGGAGCCATGTCTGATTCTTGATATAATACGTGAAACTGGTAGGAAAAGTATGATTTCAAATATCTATACTAATCTTTTCACAGTCACCCAAAATGCTGCCTGTTTATTTTGTAGAGGGAAATAGGAGCTTGCTGTTGGCAAAGTGGATGGAGAGAGATGGGAGGCAGCTTTGGCATCTACAGTATATCCCTAATCTTTTTATTCTCTTCACTAAAGCTATCACAACTATTTCTATTGCATCAAGCATATAGGACTCTGGCTCAATTGTTTAGGTGGGGGAGAAGAGACTTTCCCATGTCCCAAATGTAACAGAGATGAGTGGGATTTAATACATATATTCTAGAGAGGTCTGAAGTTAACCACATATTGGAATGATGTTATCAATAAACAATATCAGGGATATTTACTAATATCATACCTCAAGACCCTGTAGTATACCTCCTAGGAGTTATAGACCAGGAACATTTTACACCCACTAGCTTTATTGCAGTGTTGCAACTCCTCTTCATTGCCCATAAACTGAAAGCATGTTTTTGACTATCACCTCATGCCCCTACGAGGCAAAAGTGGATCGAACAGGTGAACTGTACTTTAATACATGAAAAACTAACCTATCAATAGTGTAACTCAAATGAAAATGTATCTCTCCAAAGAAATGTATGTCTATATGGCAAAGATGGTTACATACTCCGTGGCTAGTTCCCCCTCAACTGATTCTCCATAGACTTCTTCAGATGTAATTTCCCATATGCCCTGCGGTGACAAGCTTAGATACCTGATAATTGAGTAAAGAAACAGCAGCAGGGAACCCTATTTCCAGATGGAGTTTGGTTAAATGTTTAACAAAAAAAATAAAAAATACTTTGTAGATATTGAGCACCTGTCACACATGTCAGTAAGAATATTACTATGTTATCAATGACAAAATGCCTGATATGATATGTGCACTATGTGCAGTATGTTCAATAGAAAAGTACCTGAATAAAAAAAAAGTGGACCTTGCTCTCAAGTAGGACAAGATGTTGCCTTCAGTGCACAGAGCTAACCTGCGCACTCTGTAGACACACACAACTGGGCTTAGTCCCACCTCTCCCCACTTCCTCCTCACTGCATTTGATTGACAGCTGCAGGAGCCATTGGCTCCTGCTGTTGTTCAAGTCCCTGTATGAAGAGAAAGGGAAGAGGAGATGCACCCGTATACAGCACTGGATCTCTTCTACCTATCTCAGAACGAAAGATATAAAACATTTTTTACCTTGAAGTGGTTCTAAAGGCAGAAGTTTTTTTTTTAATTTTAATGCATTCTATGCATTAAGAAAATAACCTTCTGTGTGCAGCTCCCCCCTCAGCCCCTCTAATACTTACCTGAGCCCCTTCCCGATCCAGAGGCTGTCTGGGACTCTCCAACCTGATTGGCTCCTGCTGCTGTCAATCAAAGTCAGTAAGCCAATGAGGAAAGAGAGGGGGTGGGGCGAAGCTGTGGCTCTATGTCTGAATGGACACACAGAGCAGCAGCTTGGTTTAGGTGCTCCCATATCAAGCTGCTTGCTGTGGGGGCACTCAGCAGGAGGGAGGGGCCAGGAGTGCCGGTGAGGGACCCCAGAAGAGGATTGGGGCTGCTCTGTGCAAAACCACTACACAGAGCAGGTAAGTATAACCTGTTTGTTATTTTTAAACAAAAAAAGACTTTAATAACACTTTAATGCAAGGAATGTAGTTTTAGTATCACTTTAATGTGACTTTATAAACCCGTCAGTGACCGGTATTTACAACATGAGCCATAACTCCTCAGTGTTCAGTCTCTAGAGTATGTGTATTAACAGCTCAGAGACCAGTCTCCTTTGAACCAGGAAAAGATTCTATATGTTTAGCTCTGTGAAGATATGCATTTACCTTCTGTTTTAGCAAACAGTACTGTACTTTACAATGCATTAAATGAGGACTTCTTTAGTCCCCTTGGTTCCCTTGCTAGAAGACGAATGTCTTTTCTAATTCTTTTTGCTTTTTTTATTTATTCCTTTTTTTTGTTTTAATATACTATAAAATGGGGCAGGTACAGTGCAAAATGTAATGTGTATGTAACTGAACCTCTGGAGGAAATGTTATTCTTTTTTCAGAACATTGCATTTTTTGCCACCTGTATTGTTTAGTAGTTGCAATTTAAAGAAACGTATTGTGTTTTTTATTTTCATATTTTCCCTATTCTTGATTTCTTTACTTATATTATTTACTTATATTATTATACTGGTAATAATTTGAAAAACTCTTCTGTGTCTAACTTGTGAATATATATATGGTATATCTAACTATATGTGTATGTATATATGGTATATCTAACTATGTGTGTATGTACATTATTGGGACTGTCATATTTGCTTCTTACATACACAGGCTCTGCTTCGTTTTTGCTTCGTTTTTGCAGTACTACACAGTACTGTAGTTGTACTTTACTGCAACTTATCACAATACAAGTCTTTGAGTCAGTTGATGTATAAAAACTATGCACAGCCGGTATAGCTGGTATCATAGCTCAAGAATTGTTAGTCAAGGAGGTTGAATAGAGCTGAGATAAAGATACAGCTCCCTCCAGTGGCTTATCTACAAATCCCTAAATTTAATACAATAAAACATAGGAAGTGCAAGTTTTTTTTCAAGTCATATAAAAAATGATTTTAAGATAAACGATGCAATAATTTCTTAAAATATATGCTCACTGAAAATATAGTATATGCTCCCATAAAGGTACTATACACTTATGTAGAAAAACATGTACTGCGCAGCATGGTCCCCATAGCTATATTGCCAAATACATCTCTATTCTTACTGTTGGGTTTATACTGTGAGGTTAAATTATTAAAGCAGTAGAGCACATGCAGTTTGCAAAGTGAATTTTTACTTAGTTTAGTGAATGAAGTGACGCTACTGTAAGTCAACATTCACTTTGCAAAGAATATCTAATAGCATGCAAGGAAAAAAAAAAAGATTTCTCCTTGGGCCATAGTGTGCCGATGGTGGAGCCCTGTCCCTGAGGACCCCTTCACTGCTCACCAAGGGTGAAGCCAAGAGAGGTCTGATCCCTTTGAGAATAATGCCTATTTGGTCTCTCCTTGGATAATTACATCAAGGAGATCACAAGGGATAGGAGTATTCTCCCCCCCCCCCCCCCCCCAGAAAGAGAAGGCTTCCACTTCTGAGGGTAGTCTTTCTATTTCTGAGGCGGGGAAAATTTCATTTGATACGCCCTGTCGAGAATGTTTATGCCCCGGGACAAACTGCTGCTTCTCCACTCTTGTGCCTCCTCGATTAATGCCTGCATAAGGATCTAATGGTATCTTCTTTTGAGGCAGTGCCAACTGCCCAGGTTCCCTCCACACTGCTGCAAGTCAACATGGCAATGTGGGACAAACAGGCTTAGTCCTTAGATTGTACCATGCATCTGACCTGCAAGACCACACTTTCCCTGGCATGGTAGATATACAGCCCAATGTGGAAAGTTCTCATGACAGATGCCAGCCTGTTGGGTTAGGGAGGAGTCCTGGATGCCCTATTGCTGCAGACTACTTGGTCCTCAGGGCTAGGGCGATTCAAAATTTGGATCTTCTGGCCTCCAGATGCAACAATAAATGGGACAATTGTTGCCAGGTCCACAGATTATCAGGCCTTTACAGTGTATACCCTGGTGACTCTATAGGATCAATTTCACCTGATCTATGCTTTTCTGCCTCTCCAGTTTCTTTTTCATCTGCTCCACAGGATAGAGATGTAGGGTGTTCTAGTGATTGTTATCTCATCGGACTGGCCCAGGATTCAGGATGATGTGGTACGCGAACATACTCACACTCCTGGCAGATTCTCTGTAGGCTCTTCTGGATTGCCTGGACATTCTGTCCCTAGGGCCCATCCCCCATCCTGCTTCTCAGTCACTGGCTTGAATGGCATTGCTGTCCTGAGAAGCAGGCCTTTTGGATTTGGTTATCTCTATTTCCTTGAAGCTTAGCAAGTAAACCTCTCTAAAAATCTACCATCATTTCTGGGAAGCCTTTTTTTCGTGGTGACTTGTCCTTCTTCCTTTCTCCTCTAGACCAGCATCTGATAACAACAAAGGGACCGTTGCCCTCCCATTCCTTACTCAAGTCATTTGTATAGGGTGTTGCGCACATCTCTACCCCCTACATTCCCTTCTGACTTCATGGGATTTTATGCTTTCAGCCCTTCAGAGATTGCCTTTCTAACCTTTTAGGGATATTCCCTTATCTGACTTTACTTGCAAGGTGGCCTTTCATGTTGCTATCACCTCTCTGTGGAATGCCTATGAGTTAAAATCTCCCTGTACAGAGGCTTTCTTAGTTTTACACAAAGACAAGGTTGTCTTGAGGCTTACTGTAAAGCCTCTTTTGTCCCTAAGGTGTTTTCCTCCTTCAACATCAACCAAGTCCGTTTCCAAAACATCCCAGGGAAATTTCTCTCCACTGTCTTGACATGGTATGTGCTGTGAGAGTCTACCTCTCAGCTACAGGCTCTTTTCGGCAATTAGATTCCCTCTTTTGACATCTTGATAGGCAGTGGCAGGATGATGTAATTTCTGTGCATATACACAACTGTTTGTTCATCCTGGCACCAAGGCGCGCCTAGAAGGTACACTGAGCTGCACATATGCAGCTTAGTGTACATTCTAAAGAAGATGGCAAACAGGCAGGTAAGTTTGTTTTATTGTAGAAGAGACATGGCATGTCTCTTCTAAAATAAAGAGTCTGCTTGCTCAGAATTTTTGCTGTTTATCTTTAGTTCTGCAAAGGAAAAAGACCAATCAGAATTCATCTTTCAGCAGATTAGAGTAATTTTAGTGTTGTATTTGTTCATGTGGCTGAATAGGCAATGCATGGTTTTCATTGCTATCTGTCTTACTAAATAAAACATAAAAAATGTACTAAATGACCGTGGCTGTGGTATTTATAATTGTCTTATGATCCTCTAGTTAGAAAGTAAAATATGGTTTGTCGAATAATCTATACCAGTTAAAAAAAAAATTCTTATAGCAGCCCCAGAGAATATTGTGCGCCTTTTCTAATAATATCGCATATGAAATTATGCAATCAGCAAAATTCCAGTGATGCAACACAGCTTGAGGGAAGCATAAGTGAGGATATAAAAAGCAGTGAAAATGTGCCAGGACAAAGAGGAAAGAGAGCACAATGCAGTAATAGTAAACTGAACACACAAACAAAAAAATATTTAAGAAGAGATAGTGGAAACGGTGAACAGGGAGAGACTCAGCCCAGGGGAGGAGCAGCTGTTTCTGGCTGCAGAAGCTCTATATCCAATCTAGGATTGCATGGGTTGGCACAGACATTGCACTGAGCAGTGACAGGCGAGAAGCTCTACTATATTTCCCGTACATGCGAGAATACTGTAAGTAACTAAACACACCAGCTGTATGTGCCAGTACTATATGCCTGAGGTTGGCAGTGTAATCCACGTGGATGAGATAAATATGGAAATGCTTAACAGTATTTCTTTTTTGAGAGGGCCTGTATATAACTACAAACTATGCTGTCTTTTTACATTGCTTGTGTGCTATTTTATAATATAGTCTTTAAATTATTGTGCTGTTTATACTGATTTAGAACACATGTATTTGTATCTAACATTTTACTACTGGATATTTGTATTATAGATTAGAAATCCTGTGTTTATCATTTTGTTCCTTTTGTTCCTGGAATCTGGTAGAACACAACTTTACTAGTTCATTTATAAAATGTAGAAAGTGTAAGTATGTATGACTGTACATGCTGCTGATATCTAAGTATCCTAACATGTACAAGTATACAGGTTTAGGAGTTCGGACTGCACTCGGCATGATTTTTCTGGATAAATGACCCCAAAGTGTTGAAGCCAAAGACAGCCAGGCAACTAGCATTTTTAGATAAAGGTCAGTAGTGGCATTCGATATATGTCTGCAACCACCTGCAGAGAAAAATGTGCTACCACTCACAAGATGTTTGTGAGTACCATTAATCCTAATGGCACCCCCACGCAGTGGAAATGCACGGTGTGTTTTCCCTGCGGCTGCGTTTTCTGAAAAGGTGCAGGCACCTTTTCCCTGTGTTTTCTGTTGATACAGCAGCCTATTCAGATTAATGGGTTTTTGTGCGCAAGGAAATGCAGCTGCAGTCAAACCGCATATATGCGAACCAAGCCTTCAAGTCAGTTCACTAAAATATATGAGTTATTAGAACACCTCTGCATATTGTATCCTTTAAATTCAGTACACAAAGATAAATGCCATCAATCTTTAATTTTCCAAAGGAAACATTTATATCTGTTCCCTATCTTTTCAAAAATCATTATTTTAGCTCAAGTTTTATGTTATCACCATCTTAGACACCTCATTTTAATTTCCTCCCTATTAGTACTACCCTGAAGCTGGTGTTATTTTAAAGTCCTATTCTACCCTGTACAAAGAGTGTACATCAGGTAGGCATATTTGTTTTTACAAAAAACTATCTAATTTAGCCCCTTTCAGCCAGGGTGCCCAGGCACCCTGGGGTGCCTTGAGGTTATTTCAGGGGTGCCTTGGCAAAATGCCTAAAAATTGGCCAAAAATTGTATACAAGCCGGCATGTGGATGAAGGCTGCCTTTTAGTTACACTAATGCCGCGTACACACGGTCAGAATTTCCGATAACAAATGTTCGATGTGAGCTTGTTGTCAGAAATTCCGATCGTGTGTACGTGGCATTAGTCACAGGTTTTCATAGTGCACCATTACAACCTTCTAGCTGCTGGCGTCCTAACGACCATAAGTTGATAAGGAGGATGTCAGTTGCCTGCATAGCATCCTTGTTTGGCCATCCCTTGCAACTCTCCATCAGCGATAGGGTCATATTAGCTGAGTGATGAGGAAACATTGGAATACTATTCAGTACCAGTTTGAAAATGTGTATTTGCTTTGGTAGAATAAATCACCTTTAACTTTGGGTGTTCTACTTGGACATGTGGATGTTGCTACATTATTAGAATTACATCTTTTACATTTAGAATGTGGTGCCTGGAGACTGTCCATCATTTTTAAAGGCTGCTTTGAGATTGTCCATAATTTTTAAAGGGTGACTTGACTCAAAAAAGGTTGAGAAACACTGATCTGTTGGGATCTCCGTCACACCTTAGATGCTTCTTTCCATGTGTGCCAGCATATCTTCAGGGAAGGGTTCCTTCCTTGGGCCTAAATTTGGAGACAGAGAACTATACTGCACCAAATTATTTTTTTTTGCATAGGAGTCTCCAAAGCATTGTATTCATGTTCAGCGGATCATGGGTGCAATGCCAGACTCTTCCCCCTGCTCTATTTCTGTACAAAGGTACAGGCTTTCAGTTACTGAGCTGGAAGAAGTATCATTAGACTATGAGTGCAGTAATCACTGCACTTGTGTTCCAACGAGAACTACAATCCATCTGCCGCAGTGGCAGGAGGGACTTGTGGTTCATTAACTTAAAAATCTCAGTGAATGAATGATGCTGTGCAGGCAAAGCCGTGGCAATTTTCAAAATAGACGGCTGCTGCAGGGAAGGAGAACCCCTGCAGGCTGTTACAGGGGGTGTTTTGGGGGTGGGGGTCCATTTAAACCATGATACATCTTACAAACTAAATACGGGTGTGACATGTAACATGGTGCAAAAGGTGAAGTTAGCCTTTAAGTTTAGCATCCTCCCTCTCAGGTTTCTATTGGACAGTAAGGCTATCCATCACAGTTATGGTTCACTAGAAGCAGCAGGAAATGAAGGGTCAACCTTAAACACTTTCAATAAGTGATGAAACTGGCTTCTTATTGCAGCAATAGATGTGGGGCAGCAACCAGAACTGTCAGTGTGCCTACTAGTACTAACTACTCGGGCCAGGTGAGGTGTGCGGTGGCCGGGCTTTTATTTAAATTTCTACAGTGTGCTTTAGATCTGGACAAACCTCTGCCAAGCCTGCACCCTCACTAGTCAGCAGCATTGAACATCCTGTACCTTGTCAGTCTGTGTGGAGGCCCCCAAGCATTGATCATGGGCCATATTTATGAGATGGATTTCCTTTACACTAAAATCATTACATAATTCTCTTGCACCAATATAAGGGTAACAGGGAATTTCTGTGAGACATCTGGCACGCAGGCATGCGCATAGTATTTATCATAGAATGGTAACCAGATGTGCTCATGTGCACAAGCTTGCGCATGCACGTGGGAATGCATCCATGGTTACTGCTGATGCCAGATTTACAGGATGCCCCTTTTCATGCTCATTGCTGTTCTTACTCACCTGACCCTGGATTCTGCTTGCTCTTCTGCCCACCAGTTTCTGACCTCTGCTTTACGCTTGACTACGTTTCTGCCTATGCTTCTGTACCTTATTACCCCCTCTCTGCTGACCCTGTGACCACGCTTCGGCTTCCGATTTGGCTATATGTTGCTTCTAGTGCCTACTCTAGCTGTCATCTACATCAGCTCCAATGGTCGCAGCACTTTACTGTCGTAAGCTTGCTGGGAACTCTTACAATCCACAAGTCCAGAACCTCCGGTGCATGCAGAGTACCCATTTAACCTTGACTGGTCCATCCTGCATGGCTTCTGTTTCTGATCCAGTGTCCTGTCAGACCATCCGGGCTCGCATCTCTTACTGCAAGTTCTACTATCAACACTTGCCGGCACTCATGTTCCTCGTGTTCCTCCTGTCCCTCGGCACCATCTGTTCCACTTTCATTGGGGCCTGGGCTGGAGATACATAAGAGGGCAACCTCATCATTTCAATCTCCTACCAGGTAGGTGACAAAGGGCTTACAATGGGAAGGCAAAAGCAATTTGATTCTTCTTAGAATGAGTTTAGAAGCAGGTCAAAAGCATCTGAAGTGATCTAAAATTCAAGCTGAAAACAGTGCCTTGAAAAAGTATTCATACCACTTGAAATTTTCCACATTTTGTCATGTTACAACCAAAAACGTAAATGTATTTTATTGGGATTTTATGTGATAGACCAACACAAAGCGGCACATAATTGTGAAGTGGAAGGAAAATGATAAATGGTTTTCAAATTTTTCTACAAATAAATATCTGAAAAGTGTGGCGTGCGTTTGTATTCAGCCCCCCTGAGTCAATACTTTGTAGAAACACCTTTCACTGCAATTATAGCTACAAGTCTTTTTGGGGATGTCTCTACCAGCTTTGCACATCTAGAGAGTGACATTTTTGCCCATTCTTCTTTGCAAAATAGCTCAAGCTCTGTCCGATTAAATAGATTGTCTGTGAACAGCAATTTTCACGTCTTGCCACAGATTCTCAATTGGATTTAAGTCTGGACTTTGACTAGGCCATTCTAACACATGAATAGGCTTTGATCTAAACCATTCCATTGTAGCTCTGGCTGTATGTTTAGGGTCATTGTCAGGTTCTCTTCTAAGATTGCCCTGTATTTGGCTGCATCGTTCTTCCCATCAACTCTGACCAGCTTCCCTGCCCTGCTGAAGAAAAGCATCCCCACAACATGATGCTGCCACCTCCATGTTTCACAGTGAGGTTGATATGTTAAGGGTGATGTGCAGTGTTACTTTTCCGCCACACATAGCGATTTGCTTTTAGGCCAAAAAGTTCAATTTTGGTCTCATCTGACCAGAGCTCCTTCTTCCACATGTTTTTTGTGCCCCCCACATGGCTTCTCACAAACTGCAAACTGGACTTCTTATGGCTTTCTTCCAACAATGGCTTTCTTCATACTACTCTTCCATAAAGACCAGATTTGTGGAGTGCACAACTAATAGTTATCCTGTGGACAGATTCTCCAACCTGATATGTGGATCTCTGCAGCTCCTCCAGAGTTACCATGGGCCTATTGGCTGCTTCTCTGATTAATGCTCTTCTTGCCCGGCCTGTCAGTTTTGGTATGATGGATTGAACAGTGCTCCATTAGATGTTCAAAGCTTGGGATATTTTTTTATAACCTAACCCTGCTTTAAACTTCTCCACAACTTTATCCCTGACCTGTCTGGTGTGTTCCTTGGATCTTCATGATGCTGTTTGTTCACTAATGTTCTCTAACAAACCTTGTAGGGCTTCACAGAACAGCTGAATTGATACGGAGATTAAATTAAACAGAGTTGGACTCTATTTACTAATTAGGTGACTTCTGAAGGCAATTGGTTCCACTAGATTTTAGTTAGGGGGGTATCAGAGTAAAGGGGGCTGAATACAAATGCACGACACACTTTTCAGATATTTATTTGTAAAAAGTTTTGAAAACCATTTATCATTTTCCTTCACCTTCACAATTATGTGCCACTTTGTGTTGGTCTATCACATAAAATCCCAATTAAATACATTTACATTTTTGGTTGTAACATGACAAAATGTGGAAAATTTCAAGGGAGGGGTATGAATACTTTTTCAAGGCACTGTATACCTTAAAGAATACTGCATATGTCAGGGGCATAACTACAAATCATGGGGCCCCATAGCAAAATGTTCCCTACTGGCATTGATCGTAACATAAAGTATGTTTATAAAAGCTATACAAGTTTTTAATAAGACAGTTAAGAAAGCAGTAATTACTTGCTAGCTGCAATATCCTGTACCATAAAAATGTGTTGGTGGCCCCACGCTTACGGAAATAAATGAAAAGAACTGTTGCCTCTACCTGTACAACCACCTAAATGGAATATAAATATAATGGAAAAAAAGGGAAGGTAGGTGTGGAGCTGTTCTGGGGTGCAATATTACATGACCCTATGTGACACTCTCTATGTCCTGCTGTTTATATAAAAATGTAATTAAGAGGCATGTGCTTGGTGCAAATCCAAAACTGTGCAGGTGCTGACAATGCACTTAACAAGAAAAAATAAATATAATGACAAGTGCTCTATATATATATATTCATACACCAAAATATATATATATGTACTGTAATCAAAAACAATCCATAATGCATAATTTACTGAGAATACATAAAAACCTCTATTTAAGTGACTGGTGCTCTTAAAATCCTGCCTCAGTGATGCTCATATGCATCAATTTCATACAAAGAGATATATATAACTATTGTAAAAATAGTCCATATGTCATTCCAAAGAAACCTTTTAAAAATGAAGAATAAAAATATAAAATGAAAAAATGAAAAAAGTGAAAATGTGACAGGTGCTCTTCAAATTTGTGCTCCTTATGGATCCTCTATAGGAAATACACTCACCCCACGCAGGGGTATCTCGCTTTCACAGTATCTGCCACTGTGTAGCAATCATGAGACTTTGTTTCCGCTGCATCAGCTGAATGTTTCCATGCTTGCGGTATAAGGTATGTATTCTTTAAATCTCCCTCCGTATCTCCCACCAACTGCAATCAACATGTGGCCTGGAGCTGACTTTTTTTGGTCAGCTCCAGGCCACATGTTGATTGTTGGTGCAATTTATAGAGCACTTGTCAATTTATTTTTTTCTTGTTAAAGTGGATGTAAACCCAATGTCATCCTTTCTAAACTACTACCATAGGGGTTATCTATAAGGATATACATGCCTCCTGCATGTATCTTTACCTGTCAAATGTCTCCCCTCTGTCTGTTATGAGACCCAAAAAACTGCAGATTCTGTGGGTGGGTCTGTTGTCTGGAGCTCGGTGGGTGGAGTCGTGATGTCAGTAGACTCCCCGCCCACCTCTACACTCCTTGTCAATATGCATTTTCTCCTGTGTATTTCTTACACTGAACTTCTGCTATGATCTCTAACATCCAGTGAAAAGACAGGAAAGTAACCACATGACTTCAGCATGCCAAATCATGCTGAGGTGTGAAACAGCCAATCCTTGCAGAGTCGCTGAAGAAAGGAGTGGGGGAGGGAATTAAAAAATACTGCCTGTGTCTTAGGCTAGGGCACGAGATGTAAATCACCTGTCACTCACAGCAAGAGGGAGGATTTGACAAAGTTTTTCTCAGTTTGTCAAGATTTATCTCATTGAACAATAAAAGAGGATTGCTCAGAGATGGATTAACTCTGTGTGGCAAGACTGGGCTCAAATGATAGGAAATCTTATACTCTATAGTATGATATAAAAAAAAAAAAATGGGGTTTACATCCACTTTAAGTGCATTGTCAGCACCTGCACAGTTTTGGATTTGCACTAAGCACATGACACTTTTAATGTAATTTTTATATAAATCACATAGGGGCATGTAATATTGCACCCCAGAACAGCGCCACACCTACCTTCCCTTATTTTCCAATATCCCGTACTAGCCAAACAGATTTTATTACAGTGTAATCAAATTGGTGATAGGTAAAATGTGATTGGCTGCTGTGCATTGCTGCAGGTTGTGGCAAGAGTTGTGGATAGGGAACTGTACCTGCAGAGTGAGTCTTCCCAGGACCACCATGGGAGGAGGTAGGCTCCGTGTGTGCACCATAGGAGTGAGGAGAAAGGGAAATCCATGGGTGCTGGCTGCTTAGTTCCTCTTTGAAATGCTGATAGTGTGCTTGGTGCCCAGGGACTGAAACTGTGTACATCATTGCTGTGGAAGAGGGGAGGGAAAGCTTGAAACTGGTGTTCATAAAGGCTGAGAGTCCTCATAGCTGGGTGGACCAAAGAGGAGGTGCAGGGGAGATCAGCACCAGTGGAGCTGGAACTAACAAACTACGAAAGATAAGAAATGTATGCTCTATATTTACCATCTGCATGTCATTTACTACAGTTCACATGACACCTTCTCTCCTTGATCTGTGCTGATTTTATATGCATGTCTCTTATGTTAATGGCTTTAAGGATCTGCTGAAACTTTGCTGACATTGAGGTCTATATTATAATCCTTGTGAATACTATTGATTTTCAAGTGTCAGTTACAGCACTCCCTATCTAGTTCTCTGAAAAACTGTGTAGAAGATTTGTGATTGTTCTGAGGGTGGATGAATTGCTCCAGTATTAACATTCCCAGGTTAATCCACATGTAAATCATACCGTACATATAACACCCTGCCACCTAAATCTATAATTAATTTGCATTGATTTTAAATGAACAACTCCTATTTCTTTAGCTTTAGAGATTTGCTGAGACTTTGATGTCATCATTGAAGGCTATATTTGAATTATTGTGAATATACTGTTCTCAATTTTCAAGCATCATCCATACTCTAGTTTGGACATTCTGCAGAAGATTTGTGATTGCTTACAGGGTGGATGAGTTACTGCAGTAATTACTGCTTGCATGTTAACCTGCATTTTATTGATATGCCTCATAAGCCTATATACCGCCCTCCCTCCTAAGCCTACAATTGATTTATCCTAAAAACTCCCCGCAAGGGTCATTTAGTTGTGGGTGGCTAATACCCAGAGTCTACTGGCCAAAAAAGAAACTTTACTGAAAGCAGGAAAGTCATTACAATGCTCTACAGTAAGTATGTAAAATTACAAGAGGGGAGAGAAGGAGGATGGCAGGGGGGAAAAAGACGAGAGGGAAAGGGAAAGGGGGATGTAGGAGAAGAAAGGGGGGGGGGAGGGGGGGGAGTGGGGAGGGTGGGAGGAAAAGAAGGACAGGGGAGAGGGGGAAAGAGAAAGGAAACGGGGAAGGGGAAGAGGGGAAGGTAAGGATGGGGTAAGGGGGAGGGAGAGGGGGTGCATGTGCCGTGCGGTGCCCTTCAGTGACATCAGACGCCAATTCTATGGCAAAAACGCTCAAAAACGTCATTCACCAACGTTTTTTAGCGTTTTTGATCCATTGAAAAAAAAAAATTTGAAAAAAAAAAAAAACGCTCAAAAACGCTAACGCGGAAAAACGCTAAAAAACGCTCAAAAACGCTAAAAAACGCTATTGCAAAAACGCTGAAAAAAGCTGAAAAAAGTTAAAAAAAATCACTGCAAAGATACTGGCGTTTTCATAACGTTTTTTTAACAGCCTGTGTGCATGAGGGCTAAAACATCCCCTGATGAGCCCAGAGTGGCGAAACATGTCGGGACAATCACTCTAACACTACTACCGAGTGATTATATTTTATCATCTGTTTTAAATTTAAGATGTATCTTTGAACATGTGCGCATAATTTATATTGAAACCTTTAATTATGTTTTGTATGTAACAATAAAAATCTTGTAATTTTACATACTTACTCTAGAGCATTGTAATGACTTTCCTTCTTTGTTGGCACCCGTAAAAATCCCGCCAAATAATTTTCCTTGTTTACATTTACATACAGGGATGTTGTTGCCTTTTGTTTGTCATTGTCACCCACCCATATTACCACTTTACTGAAAGCACTGGCAGCAATTTTGTCTGATTTTATTGGAGCTAATCTCCTGTATATAGCCCAAGAAAGAAACATTGATATAAAAAAAAGTTTTGATCAGACATAATAGATTGAACTTGCCAATAAAGAAAAAAAAATGAAAAAAAAAAAAAAACCTGAGGGAATCCCCACAAAAAGGGTTCAAAGTATGCCTTTATGGATAGGAAACAATTGATGAGCTAGAATTATATGGAGAAAAGCCATATGCAACCAACTTAAAAACTATTTATGGAAAGTGTAGAAAAAGAGATGGAAACGATACAAGAAAGTTGGCAGTCATTTCTGAGAATAAAGTTAAGGGCAGAAAAACAAATCTCTGCTCTAGAAGACCAAATTGTCCAGTATGAAAGTGTTTAAATCAATAAAAGGGATATCACTCTTAAATACAACACTGTAGTGATAAAACATACATAAAAAATTAATATATATATATATATATATATACAGTATCTCACAAAATTGTAAATATTTTATTATATCTTTTCATGTGACAACACTGAAGAAATGACACTTTGCTACAATGTAAAGTAGTGAGTGTACAGCTTGTATAACAGTGTAAATTTGCTGTCCCCTCAAAATAACTCAACACACAGCCATTAATGTCTAAACCGCTGGAAACAAAAGTGAGTACACCCCTAAGTGAAAATGTCCAAACTGGGCCCAAAGTGTCAATATTTTGTATGGCCGCCATTATTTCCCAGCACTGCCTTAACCCTCCTGGGCATGGAGTTCACCAGGGCTTCACAGGTTGCCACTGGAGTCCTCTTCCACTCCTCTATGATGACATCACGGAGCTGGTGGATGTTAGAGACATTGTGCTCCTCCACCTTCTGTTTGAGGATGCCCCACAGATGCTCAATAGGGTTTAGGTCTGGAGACATGCTTGGCCAGTCCATCACCTTTACCCTCAGCTTCTTTAGCAAGGCGGTGGTCATCTTGGAGGTGTGTTTGGGGTCGTTATCATGTTGAAATACTGCCCTGCGGCCCAGTCTGCACAGGGAAGGGATCATGTTCTGCTTCAGTATGTCACAGTACATGTTGGCATTCATGGTTCCCTCAATGAACTATAGCTCCCCAGTCCTGGCAGCACTCATGCAGCCCCAGACCATGACACTCCCACACCAGGCAAGACACACTGTGCGGTGTGTGGTCTGAGCACTGACAGGGTGAACCCCTACCTCTTCAACCTCTGCAGCAATGCTGGCAGCACTCATATGTCTATTTCCCAAAGACAACCTCTGGATATGATGCTGAGCACGTGCACTCAACTGCTTTAATCGACCATGCCAAGGCCTGTTCTGAGTGGAACCAGTCTTGTTAAACCGCTGTATGGTCTTGGGCACCATGCTGCAGTCTTGGCAATCTTCTTATAGCCCAGGTCATCTTTATGTAGAGCAACAATTCTTTTTTTTAAATGTTCAGAGAGTTCTTTGCCATGAGGTGCCATGTTGAACTTCCAGTGACCAGTATGAGAGAGTGAGAAAGATAACACCAAATTTAACACACCTGCTCCCCATTCACACCTGAGACCTTGTAACACTAACGAGTCACATGACACCGGGGAGGGAAAATGGCTAATTGGGCCCAATTTGGACATTTTCACTTAGGGGTGTACTCACTTTTGTTGCCAGCGGTTTAGGCATTAATGGCTGTGCTGAGTTATTTTGAGGGGACAGTAAATTTACACTGTTATACAAGCTGTACACTCACTACTTTACATTGCAGCAAAGTGTAATTTCTTCAGTCTTGTCACATGAAAAGATATATTAAAATATTTACAAAAATGTGAGGGGTGTACTCACTTTTGTGAGATACTGTGTGTATATATATATATATCTATATATATAGATATATATCTATATATATATAGATATCTATACTGTATATATGCAATGTTAATGAACCTAAGTCTCTGCAATCAAACCTGAGAGTCACTCTTTCACAAATGAACTATCACCAGTACAAAACATTTCCAATCCATCCAAAACGAATAGACAACTAATATTCAAAGCGCTTCTTCATGCAACACCTCAATATCTTTGTGTAATCTCAAAATCCTGTGTCCTTCCACCTCTTTGATAGACAGACACTCACCAGGTTAAATTGTCTCTCTTTTTACAAAGATTGGTTGATAAAACTCTTAGCTGCAGTAATCCAATCAGACTATAGAAATCCTCCTCTTCTTCTTTCTCCATAGCATTTGTATCATAAGATCATGGAAAAAACAATGTGGCACACATCGTGTGATATTGCTTAAATCCAGTGTTTATTTAAAACAAGTAGGCATACTCACAAGCAAACACATGAAACAAATCGCAAATATAAGTCAGTACATGGGCTGCCTAAGGATCCCTTCTTCCACTGTTCACAGACTTCAAGCCAGCTGCCCTGCTTCTCAGTATTTCTCCCTGGGTTCCTGCCTCATAGATTCATTTCCAATTGCCACTAGGCCATGTCCAGATGAATTTCATCATCAATATGACATCACATTCAGACGCATTTCGTCATCAATATGACTTTATCAGGAGTATGAAAGTGTACTTGCAAGATTACAAAAAGAGAACACTTATGCCCTGTACACACAGTCGGACTTTGTTCAGACATTCCGACAACAAAATCCTAGGATTTTTTCTGACGGATGTTGGCTCAAACTTGTCTTGCATACACACGGTCACACAAAGTTGTCGGAAAATCTGATCGTTCTGAATGCGGTGATGTAAAACACGTACGTCAGGACTATAAACGGGGCAGTGGCCAATAGCTTTCATCTCTTTATTTATTCTGAGCATGCATGGCACTTTGTCCGTCGGATTTGTGTACACACAATCGGAATTTCCGACAACAAGTTTTGTTGTCGGAAAATTTTATATCCTGCTCTCAAACTTTGTGTGTCGGAAAATCCGATGGAAAATGTGTGATGGAGCCTACACACGGTCGGAATTTCCGACAACAAGGTCCTATCACACATTTTCCATCGGAGAATCCGACCGTGTGTACAGGGCATTAGACGTTAAGGTTGATGATGTGGAAAACAGATCAAGACTGGATAAAATTAAGTGAGGCTGCATGCCAGAGTCCATGGCAGGAAAGAAACCAAGAAACTTGAGAAATTTGTCAATACTATAATGACTAAGCTATTGGTCGTGGAAAAAAAGGAAATATCCATAATAAAGGACCGCAAAGAATAGGCCATCCAATGAAAAAACCTAGGACAGTCATCTTTAGCAGTAATTTTTGAGGCGTCATAATTAATATTATTTTAAGATTTCTCAGCTGAAGTGGTTAAAAAAATGAGACAGTTTGCTCAATTCTGTAAATGCATGGAAGAAAAGAACGGTTTACTTTGTTAAACTCATTTTCGAACTGGGCTAAGGTCTAGCGTTTTTTGGGAAGAGCAGAGGATTGATTTGGGGGGATAGGAGATGAAATTTAGAGGTGTATTCTGGAATGTTGGTGGACTTCACTTTCGGATTAATCACAGCAGAAGCTGATCTGCAGGTGCCGGACACTGGATGTCCGCCAGCATCCGCCGTTCGTCAGGCAGAGACTCAGAATGGAGCTCTTCCTATGTAAACAAGGCAGATCTCAGTTCTGACAGGGAGGGAGGGATGGATTTTTTCTTCCTGCAAAGCAGGGAACAAAGTCCATCACTTCCCCTGGTAAAAACAGCACATACAGTACACAGAAACACTGGCTAGGCACACAGTTAACCCTTTGTTAAGTGTCAGTTAGTGTCCGATTGTCCACCGCAATATTGCAGTCCTGCTATAAGTCGCTACCATTACTAGTTAAAAAAAAATTAATAAATAGAAATTCCATAAATATATACCATAGTTTATAGACACTATAACATTTGCGTAAACCAATCACTATATGCTTATTTGGATTTTTTGTACCAAAAACATGTAGCAGAATACATATTGGCCTAAATTTAAAAAAGAAATTAGATCTTTACATTTTTTTTTATTGGATATATTTTATAGAAGAAAGTGTAAAAAATATAGTTTTTCTTAAAAATTGTCGGTCTTTTTTTGTTTATATAAAACCACAGTGGTGATCAAATACCGCCAAAAGAAAGCTATATTTGTGGGGAAAAAAATACATGTTATTTCGGTACAGCATTTTATGACTGTGCAATTGTCAGTTAACTACTTAAGGACCGGAAGGCTTTGCCCCCTGAATGACCAGACCATTTTTTGCGATACGGCACTGCATCGCCCTAACTGACAATTGCGTGGACGTGCGACTCTGTACCCAAACAAAATTAGTGTGCTTTTTTTCCCCACAAATAGAGCTTTCTTTTGGTGGTATTTGGTCACCTCTGCGGATTTTATTTTTTGCGCTATAAACAAACAAAGTGCGACAATTTTGAAAAAAAAAAAAAAAAATTGTATCTTTTTTCTATAATGAATATAAAAAATATATAAAAAAACACATTTATTCATCAGTTTAGGCCGATATATAGTCCTCTACATATTTTTGGTAAAATAAAATGCAATAGGCATATATTGATTGGTTTGCACAAAAGTTATTGCGTCTACAAACTATGGGATAAATTTAGGGACTTTTATTTTTTATTGTTTTTACTAGTAATGGCGGCGATCTGCCACTGTCCACTTGCTGTGCCCCTGGCTATGCCAACCTGTACCTGGGGGAATGGGAGCGAAACATGTTTGAGGGTGAGGATCTCTCTATGTACCTGTGCCACGTCATTATGTGGCACAGGTACATCGATCACATCTTTGTCCTCTGTGATGGACCAACCAATTTGTTGGATGAATTCTTGATTGCCTTGAACTGTAATGAGTTTAATTTAAAATTTACCATGTTATCCAATTCCTAATCACTTTCCTAGATGTTGAAATTTACAAAGACTCCAGTAATTTACTATCATGTAAACTTTTTTAGGAAACCTACTGCGGGTAATACTATTCTACATTCGAGTTTCCACCCTAGACCATTGGTCAACTCATTTCCCTACAGTCAGTACCTGCGAATTAAACGCATTGTAGTGTTGGGTTCTGGTGACGGGTCTCCCTATCTTTTGCTCACCAAGGATTGAACCGTTGTTTAACCATCTGTTCCTGAATCATTTCTTGGGACTATTACCTGAGCGCTGCACTTTTACTATATATAATTTTTTATTGACTTTCTTCAATATTGTGCTGGCTGCTGATGTTTTATTGAATATATTGTTATCTGAAATTTTAGCGCAACATAGTTTATTTTTATTTGTGCTGTGAATTTCTGACCTTAACACGTTCTAAGGGGTGGTGGGGTTGGAAGTTGCATGAGTGACCGGTTTCCTGTGGTCTTGTAGGATGAGGTATGGATATGTATTAATGGAGTAACATTTTACCATTGAAGCCTTCAAGATATTAGTTTTGAGTAGAATTTATCTTTACCTGTATCTCTCATCATCAAGTTCTAGTATCAAGTAAATGCATAATTATATTTTCTGTTCTGAATCATAGTTTAATTGCAAATTCTACAAACTTGGTAAGTACTTTCTATTGTTTTGTATTTTCCAGATTCTGTTTTCCAATAGATTGTGTTCACACCAAGACCAAGATTTCTGTCAGCATAATATGACAACAGGTACTTTCATATGTTAATATTTCATGATAATAGGGTTGAGAATCTGCCAACCAGAAATGGGTGATTTGCTAAAGCATGTACTGTAAGGGCTATTTCACATGGACAATCCGTATGTCTGTTTTTCATCCTTCCGTTTTCGGATGAAAAACAGACATACATGTATTCCTATGGATCGTCGGATGTCAGCGGTGACATGTCCGCTGACATCCGACCCGCTCCGATCCGAAAAGTGTAACGGAGGAAAACCCTACTTTTCCATCCGTTTTTGGATCGGATCGGGTGACGACGGACTCTACGGTCCGTCATCATCTGATCCCCCATAGGGGAGAGCGGCGCTCTGACAGGTCCATCGCTGCACAGTGTGCAGCAATGGACCTGTCATCTTTCTGCTCAGCGGGGATCAGCGGAGCGATCCCCGCTGAGCAAGCGAGTGTTCACGGGGCGGATCATCACTGATCCGCCCCGTGTGAAAGAGCCCTAAGTTTTATGTCAAACCATTAAACATGTGTTTAGTGGAAAAAATTAATGAATTTTAATAATCCCCAAAATGTACCCATGATTTGTGGTATTTGATTGCACTTAAATATACAAATATATAATTTGTTTTCTATGGCATGCAGTTAAAACATTGACCGTCTCTATGGAAAATGTTGAATTAAATGTGATGAGAAGGTTGGATTTGTTCGACATGTGGCTTGTTTTTAACTAATGTTATACTAGATTCCTTAAGGGCGCCCACCTGCTGAAACAGACAATTAAAGTTTGTTTCAACTTTTGCAGCCAAATTGGGATAACACCATCTTTATATTTGATATGTTCCATTTCACTTAGCAAAAAACATTTAGGAATTTCAGCTTACATTTTAGATGTGCTTTTCTGGAAACTCCAGCACTAAAAAAACATTCTTAGATCTCATTGTTTATGTGGGCTAGTGTCATGTACCTGGTCGGAGGCCAGAGTGCTGAGAGGGCTCCCCTTGCAGCTGAGTGCAGAGCACCCCTGAAGGTGGTACAGGGAATGCAGTGCCCAAAGAAGCACAGGTTTCCAGCTCTAGTAGTCTGAAGAGCTGGTCACCGGATGGAAGCAGGATGCACTATAAGGCAGATGTCCTTCAGCAGTCCCAGGCGTACTTGGTAGCAGGGCAAACAGGAAACAGCACCAGAAGCCAGGCCAGGGCTCGTGCATGGTAGATCAGTCAGGAGCAGAGGCAGACAGCAGGAACTGGATAGCAGCAGAGTCGATGATACAAGCCAGCGTCATACACAGGTGAGCAGGCTTGTCAGTAGTACAAGCCAGGGGTCAGAGCCAGGAATGGAGATAAAAACACACAGAGGTACTCAAACACAAGGGTGCTGACGATAATCCAGCAATCTGTTGAGCAAAGCAGCAGTCTTTTATAGCCAAGCGGGCACCAACATCTATCATGTTCTGCATGTGTCACTGCACACGCGCATGTGCCAATTCGCCATACGTGCGCCAATGCGCATGGAAGTGCGCGCAATGTGGTCTTGCTGAGTATTGGCAGTTCTCCTTTGGTTGTTTTCCTGACAGCTAGGGAAATGTGTGCCATAATCAACCCTGTCTGTACTGTGCTGGCAAATCTCTGTTATCAGTTGTAAACTAGCTTCGGAACACTGTCTGTCCTAACAAAGGGTTATAGATCTAGAACAGTGGTTTCCAAACTGTGGCCCGAGGGCCAGATGTTGCCCTTTGCTTGCCTTTATCCAGCCCTTGGGGCACTATCCCTCCCACTGATACGAGACACTATTCTGCTATCTGACACCTACAATGAAGCACCATTTCTTCCACTGACACCACTAATGGTGCACTATTCTTCCCTATGATACCAACGACGGGGCAGTATTCCTCCCCCTAATAGCAGATGTTTACTCCCACTGATACCAGGACAATTTCCACTCCTGCTGGCCAAAGTCCGGCCCTCCTGGAGTCTGAAGGACAATAAACTGGCCCTTTGTTTAGAATGTTTGGAGACCCCTGATCTAGAAGCTTGCCCTCTTCATTGTATGGTAATGAGATGGGGCTTTTCCTGTCAAACTAAACTTTTTCCAAAATGTGCGAATAGCTATTCCCAGATGATCTGTATAGATTTTGGAATCAAATTTCAGACATACCTGTAGTAGGGTATTTATCCTTGGTGAAGTACCTTTGGAATTTAAAATGTGTGTAAAGCCAAAAACTTTTTTTTTTGTTCTGGATAAGTTTTTATTGCTTTCTATGGAAAAACTCAGTTTGTTTTGCTGAACATTATAATAGTTGTCACCAAAACAAGAGTTGATGAAAAATCTTTCCTTTCCAAGGGGGATACCTGTTCTGATGACAGTTGTTTAAAATGGGAATTTTCTTCACTTTGTATCGATATGCTCTCACTTCATATTGCTAAAGAAACCTCCCAGACAGGACACAGACAGTAAAAAATGAACCAAGAGGTGTTTTTAACCGTCCCTGCTATATCCAAAGCTAAGAAAAAAAAGTTTTCCCTACATACCCTAAGATCATAAAGGGATGCTGGGGTTGCAGTATTTTTTTTTTTTTTTAGAGTACTGGGACTGATCATTGTAACACTGTAACTAAGGCAGGCCATACACGGAGAGAATTTCTTTCATGTAATCATAGGTTGCAGAAAAGAAAATCATTTGATTCCCCCATTAAGACAGTCAGAGTTGATGGAAGTGTCCCTCCCACGGAGCCATTGTGTTCCCCGCTGGGAGAATACGATGTGATTATTGCTACTAGCTATAGCAGCTGCTAGTTATAATTGCTGGTATAACCCAGCATGCTGGTTGTACCCAAGTTGATTGATTAATAAACTTGGTACATTAAGCCTGCCCATACACGGTTTGAATCTCAGCTGGTTTCTGGTGAACCCACTGAGATTCAAACCATGTATGGTCTACCTAAGACAGGCCCTTTCAGGAAATGCTGGGAAGGACTACATCAATATCTACAAAGCAGAAATGGGTAAAGATTTGCAGTTAGGTTTGCCGAGTCCTTGCAATGTATATAGCTGTTACATTTTTGTAATGGTATATTGATTATATTTCACAAAACATAAAAAACTAAAGAAACCATCATTTTTTACAAGCAATCTGACTGGAGAAAAATATCTCCTCCCCCTGAAATATATGGTACAGAGCCAAGTACACATGTATTCTGTGACCAAGGTCTAAAGTAGCACATAGACAGCTTGACTAAACTTTGTGTATTAGTACTGCTTAGACCTTAGTAGAAGGGGGTATACCCCAACAGCTTGTTCTAAAAAATTGAATGTTAGTGCAAATAAAAAAGTATCAAGGATAGCACTCAATTGTTTTGGTTGTCATGTCCAAGAAATTTCAGCAGGATTTAATAACAAGCATTTATCAAGATCTGCCCACGTATGATGGCCCTTTATCCTATATTTCATGTAAACTGCTCCATTGTAAAGTGGCAAGTAATTACGTCACTATTGCTGTAAATAAATCCTAAGCAGGCACACCCTATCTTAGTGCACACTGGTTCATTTGAATAAAATGATGTAACCCTTAACCGATATTACCTTGATACGTTACAGGAGTTCATGCATGGTCATGTTGCAACAGGAAATCCTATGCAAAATTATCTGAGCATGCAATTTTGAAATTTTATATCTGAAGGTAAATTTTCATATTGTGATGAAGTGTCAGCGTGTTGCAACAAGAGAGCACAGAAAGCGTCAGGATTGCAGGAGTTACTCAGTGCTCATAATTTGTTTTCACAATTGTTGTTAGCTTTTCATTTATTTAATGAACAGCAGAGCTCATCTTTTATAAGTTAAAGTTTAATAAGCTAAAGGACCACTTTAACAAAAAAGTATTTGGTAACTGTATGTAGTTATCACCTAAAAGCTAGTATTCAGTATTATGATATGGTGTTTTATCCAAACTACATCAATAAAATACATTTTATTGTGGATACAAGATCAATTTAATTGTCTGCTCCTTACAAAAAAAGTCTAACAATACGGAGAGCCTCTGCAACAAAGGCATTTTGTGACCTTTTTTTTTCTCAACTCTTATCCTGCTAACTGCTACCAACCACTCCTGATATAACCTGCCTCGAGGGACTTAGGTATGGTTCTCCCTAAGCATCTGTATAGAGACAAATATTCTCTATATACTTGATGACAGGTTGCTTACTATTCTAAATTCTACAGTGACTTGAAAAAGCATTCCTACCCCTTGAAAGTTTCCACATTTTGTCATGTTACAACAAAATGTAAATGTATTTTATTGGGATTTTATGTGATAGACCAACACAGTGGCACATAATTGTGAAGTGGAAGGAAAATGAAAAACTGGGTTTTCAAAATGGTTTACTAATAAATATGTGAAAAGTGTGACGTGCATTTGTATTCAGCCCCCCTGAGAGTCAATATTTTATAGAACCACCTTTCACTGCAATTACAGCTGCAAGTCTTTTTGGATATGTCTCTACCAGCTATGCACATCTAGATTGACATGTTTGCCCATCAAGCTCTGTTAGATTGGATGTAGAGCATCTCTGTACAGCAATTTTCAAGTCTTGCCACAGATTCTCAATGGGATTTAGGTCTGGACTTTGACTGGGCTATTCTAACACATGAATATGCTTTGATCTAAACCATTCCATTATAGCTCTGGCTGTATGTTTAGGGTAGTCGTCCTGCTGGAAGGTGATCCTCCGCCCCAGTCTCAAGTCTTTTGCAGGCTCTAACAGGTTTTCTTCTAAGATTGCACTGTATTTGGCTCCATCCATCTTCCCATCAACTCTGACCAGCTTTAAACTTCTCCACAAATTTATCTCCAACATGTCTGGTGTGTTCCTTGGCCTTCATGATGCTGTTTGTTAAATAAGGTTCTCTAACAAACCTCTGAGGGCTTCACAGAATAGCTGTATTTATACTGAGATTAAATTACACACAGGTGGACTCTTTTTACTAATTAGGTGACTTCTGAAGTAATTAGAGTGTCAGGGACGTGCCAGTGCCTTTCAAGGGAATATGCGTGCGCGCATGCGCACGCGGGGTCTGTCCAGAGTCACACAGCAGAATTCTCCCACTGGTGTGCACCGGCGCGCTCCTGTGTGGGGCAAGTACAATTTTTAATAAAATGGAAAGGGTATGGTCCAGAGAACAATTCATGGGAACCTGACAGTAATATCCATGCTAAACGCTTAATCCGTGCTTATTTTTCTGCTCACCCCCCAAAAAAAAGTTGCCTAGGCATCCGGAGGCTGCCCCTTGGGAGAGGGCAATGTCAGGGACGTGCCAGTGCCTTTCAAGGGAATATGCGTGCGCACATGCGCACGCGGGGTCTGTCCAGAGTCACACAGCAGAATTCTCCCACTGGTGTCATGGGCGTGCTGCTGTGTGCGCACGTGTGCGCGCTAGTGCTGTTTGGCGCAAGGTGCTTTTAAAAGTACTGTCTGACTCTGCCTTTGCCTGTGCCTTGTATTGCTGCATTCCGGCCTTCTCATCCAGCTCCAGGTGTTGCTGCTTCAGTACCTCCTACCTGTCAGTCTGCTGATCCTCTTCTGCCTGCCAGCATCTTTAGCTCAGCCATCCCAAAAGGATCTCTACTCAGCTGCTGTGTCGGCCTCTGCAACACTTTCACCAGGCACTCCTACCCACTGTGCTCACGAGACCACTGTTCCCACTCCAGTGGCTCCTGAACCAGTGTTGTAAGAGGGGTCTTCTCCTACCAGTCGGGCTCAACTACCAGGTACCTAAAAGTACGAACAGCCATGACTGAGCCTGCAGGAGAGACCTCCCCTATTAAGGAGATTTGCACGCATCTTGCGGCCCTTACTCAGGCTGTGAAGACTCTGCAGGATAGCTACACCAGATTAGAGGGACAAGTTCTGAACCTTACTGGCCCTGGTAGCGTGGCCTCCGCCTCAGCGGCTGCCCCAACACAGACTGTTTCATCTCCCTCTGTGGTAATGCTTCCACCTGAACCAAGGGTTCCCATTCCTGAAAGCTTTTCTGAGGACCGATCCAAGTTCCGGGCCTTCCGCAGCGCTTGTCAACTTTACTTTGCCCTGCAACCCCGGACCTTTTCTCTGGTGGCTACTAAAGTGGGGTTTGTGATATCACTCTTACAAGGAGAACCCCAGACCTGGGCTCACCGTCTACTTGAAACAGACTCTGTACAGATCCAGTCCTTGCCTTCCTTCTTCGAGGCTATGGCTCAGCTTTATGAAGATCCTCAGCGGACTGCTACAGTTGAGTCAGCTCTGTTCGCGCTCCAGCAAGGCCGCAGACCGGCCGAGGACTATGTCACGGACTTCAGACGCTGGAGCGCGGACACTCAATGGAACAATGCAGCCTTACGCCACCAATTCCGCATGGGCTTGTCTGAGGGCCTGAAGAATGAGCTCGCTCGGGTTGGTATGCCTGATACCCTTGAGGATCTTATCACTCTGACGATTCAGACTGATCGTCGTCTCCGTGAACGTTGGTCTGAACGTTCTTCCCAGCAAACAAGCCCAGTGTGGATGACCACAAGAGTTCCAGCTCCTGCTTCACGTTACTCACCCCCAGCCTGCTCAAACCCGGTCACTGCAACACCTGATGCTCCCGAACCCATGCAGCTAGGGTGGAGTAGGCCACTATGTGCACAGCTGCCCGGCCAAGACCCGTAAGTGTCCACTTTCTGTTCCTGCCAGTTTATCTGCTTTGACCGCTAATGCAACCCAACTTGCTCTCCCTCTCTCGTTACAGCTCCAGGAAAAGACAATCCAAGTCAACGCTATCATTGACGCCGGGGCATGTAGTTGCTTTGTAGACTCTGTCTTTGCCATCCAACAAGATATTCCCCTCAAGGACAAGACGCATAAATTTTCAGTTTTCTTGGCTGATGGGTCCCACATTAAATCTGGGCAAGTCTCTCAGGAAACCCTTCCTCTGCCTGTCACCAGTTCTTCTCAGCATAAAGAAATTGTAACCTTGGACGTCATCTCTTCCCCGCTATTACCGATTATTCTGGGCATGCCCCGACTCCAGGCCCATAACCCTCATGTCAATTGGACTACCGGTGAAGTCGAGTTTTTGTCATCCTATTGTCAAGAACATTGTTTACATAAACTCTCCAGATCTTCAGCCACCTTACTGTGTATGGACATGGATCAGGACCTACTTCAAACCATACCGGAGGCTTATCGGGAGTTTACTGATGTGTTCAGTAAAAAGGGAGCAGACGCCTTGCCACCCCATCTCCCTTACGACTGCCCAATTGAGCTTCTTCCTGGGGCCAAAACTCCTTTCGGGAGCATCTTTCCCTTATCTGAAAAAGAGCAAGAAGCACTAAAGTTGTATAATAATGAGAATCCAGAAAAAAGATTTATTCGCCCCCCTCTACCTCCCCAGCTGGTGCCGGAATATTTTTTGTCTCTAAAAAGGACCAGACCCTTCGTCCATGTGTGGACTATCGGGAGCTAAACAAAGTCACGGTTAAAAACCGCTACCCGTTGCCCTTGATACCTGAACTGTTTCAGAAGTTGAGATCTGCTGTCATCTTTACTAAACTGGATTTAAGAGGAGCCTACAACCTGGTCCGCATTCGGGCTGGGGATGAATGGAAGACGGCTTTTCGGACTCGTTTTGGGCATTATGAGTACTTAGTCATGCCCTTTGGCCTATGTAATGCTCCTGCCACATTTCAGCATTTTATCAACGATGTATTCAGAGACTTCCTAGACATCTTTGTAATCGTCTATCTAGATGATATTTTGATTTTCTCTGGGTCACTTAATCAACACCGGAAACATGTTCGCAGAGTCTTGGGCCGTCTTCGTCTGCACGGGTTATACGCAAAAGCAGAGAAAACTGAATTTGAACAGAAGGACATTCAGTTTTTGGGGTTAGTGATCTCCCCAACCGGCATCAAAATGGATCCCCAGAAGGTATCCACCGTGCTAGACTGGCCAGTTCCCCTGGATAAGAAGGGAGTGCAATGCTTCATAGGGTTCGCAAATTTTTACAGAAAATTCATCAAGGAATTTTCCGCCATCATCTCATCCATTACGCAATTAACCAAACAGAACTGTCGCTTTCACTGGAGCCCGGAGGCTCAGGACGCCTTTGAAAGACTTAAAAGGCGCTTCACTTCAGCCCCAATTCTCAGTCATCCTGACCCGTCTTTACCTTTTATCCTAGAAGTTGATGCTTCCGAAGTGGCCATGGGAGCAGTCATCTCTCAGCGGCAGGGCAACAAAGACCTAATGCATCCTGTGGGATTTTTCTCTCGAAAACTCTCTCCGGCTGAACGGAATTATGACGTAGGTGATCGGGAACTACTCGCTATCAAAACAGCATTGGAGGAGTGGAGGTACCTGTTAGAGGACGCTGTCCATCCGGTATTAATATATACCGATCACAAAAATTTTGAATATTTGAGATCTGCCAAACGGTTGAAACCCCAACAAGCCCGTTGGGCTTTATTCTTTACACGTTTTTGTTTCCATATTACATACCGGCCAGGAACAATATCAAACCAGACGCGTTATCACGCATGTTCGACAACCCTAAGGACTTACCTGATACCATTCTGCCTGCAAACAACTTTTTACTCCTTCAGACGGACCTTCTGTCCCTGATCAGGGAAGCATCCTCAGATTCTTCAAGCCCCCAGGGAATCATCTTAACACCTCGAGATGGGTTATTGTGGAGAGGAAGCCAAATCTTTGTTCCGGAAGATGTTCGAGTCAAGGTGCTAACCCTACTTCACGACCATCCACTTGCAGGACATTTTGGGGTCCGTAAAACTCTTGAACTTGTGCAACGCACGTTCTGGTGGCCTAATTTGAAGGAGTTCTGCAGGAAGTATGACAGCTCTTGCCCTGTCTGCATCCAGAATAAAACCACAAGGAACCGAGCCAGGGGACTGCTAAGACCTCTACCAGTACCCGACAGACCCTGGAGGATGATAGTAATGGACTTCATAGTCGAACTACCATGCTCAGAACGGTGTTCAGCGATCTTTGTGGTCGTCGACCGCCTGTCTAAAATGGCCCATTTTGTACCCTTGAAGGGAACACCTTCTGCTGTGAAAACGGCCCGTGTGTTTATTAAAGAGATCATCAGGCTGCACGGAGTCCCTGCAAATATAGTGTCTGACAGGGGGGTGCAGTTCACCTCACGTTTCTGGAAGGCCCTGTGTGAGATCTTCAAAATGGAACTAGCCCTGTCCTCAGCATATCATCCCCAAACTAACGGGGAAACAGAAAGGACAAATCAGACTCTAGAGCAATACATTAGAAGTTTTACATCTTTTGTACAAGATGATTGGGTGTCCCTGCTGCCCCTAGCGGAATTCGCTTATAATAATGCCAGCCATTCTGCCACCGGTCAGTCCCCCTTTTTTGCCAATTATGGTTTTCATTTATCCTTTTTACCCGATTTTCTTCCAGAATCCTCAGTTCCAGCGGTCCAGGACACATTGCAGTTTCTCAGCCACAATAACCGGGTATTACAGGAGGCGGTATCCAAAGCACAAGCAGACAGTAAGAGGACCTTTGATCAGAAGAGAAGAGGGGATCTGAACCTTCAGCTTGGCGATAAGGTATGGCTGTCTACAAATAACATTAAGTTGATTTGTCCTTCCAAGAAGTTTGCTCCTAAGTTTATTGGTCCTTTTTCAGTTAAAAGGAAAATCAATGAAGTGTCTTATGAACTATGTCTACCTGATTCCTTTAAAATTCACCCAGTATTTCATGTGTCACTGTTGAAGCCTGCCGTGCCTGATCCTTTCCCTGATAGGGGTACCAGGCCCCCCGAACCTGTCCTGGTAGATGGAAGTGAGGAGTTTGAGGTGGAAGCCATCCTCGATTGCAGAAAAAGACTGGGGCAAGTACAATTTTTAATAAAATGGAAAGGGTATGGTCCAGAGAACAATTCATGGGAACCTGACAGTAATATCCATGCTAAACGCTTAATCCGTGCTTATTTTTCTGCTCACCCCCCAAAAAAAAGTTGCCTAGGCATCCGGAGGCTGCCTGTTGGGAGGGGGCAATGTCAGGGACGTGCCAGTGCCTTTCAAGGGAATATGCGTGCGCACATGCGCACGCGGGGTCTGTCCAGAGTCACACAGCAGAATTCTCCCACTGGTGTGCACCGGCGCGCTCCTGTGTGCGCGCGTGCGTTAGCGCTGTTTGGTGCCAAGGTGCTTTTAAAAGTGTGACAGCTGCACTCATGTGGTGCTGTTCATCTGCAGCTCCGTACCTGTGTTCCTGTATCTGCCTGCTGATTGTTATTACTGTTATCAACCCGGCTACGTCTGACTCTTCTGCTATCTCCAATCCGACCCGGCCTGCCTGACTCTGCTATCTTCCTGTGACCTGTTGCCGAACTCCTGCTTGCCTGACTGCTCTGTGATTATCCATTTGCATTATCTGCCTGATCTCCTGCCAATCCGGACTGTCTGACTATGCCTTTGCCTGTGCCTTGTATTGCTGCATTCCGGCCTTCTCATCCAGCTCCAGGTGTTGCTGCTTCAGTACCTCTTACCTGTCAGTCTGCTGATCCTCTTCTGCCTGCCAGCATCTTCAGCTTAGCCATCCCTGAAGGATCTCTACTCAGCTGCCGTGTCGACCTCTGCAACACCTTCACCAGGCACTCCTACCCACTGTGCTCACGAGACCACTGTTCCCACTCCAGTGGCTCCTGAACCAGCGTTGTAAGAGGGGTCTTCTCCTACCAGTTGGGCTCAACTACCAGGTACCTAACAGAGTAAAGGGGAGTAAATACAAATGCATGTCCCACTTTTCAGATATTTATTTGTAAAAAAAATTGAAAACCATTTATCATTTTCCTTCCACTTCACAATTATGTGCCACTTTGTGTTGGCCTATCACATAAAATCCCAATAAAATAAATTTACGTTTTTGGTTGTGACATGACAAAATGTGGAAAATTTCAAGGGGTATGAATACTTTTTAAAGGCACTGTATATCTTTTCCTATTAGTGGTTGTAAAAAGACAAAGAAACTACACGTAAGATGGCACGCCCCACCTCAGCGTGATCCTTCAATTTCTCATTAGATATTGTGAGAAATAGGTCATTTTAGACATATAAAACAGTATGAATTTATAGGTTCCTATTCTATTTGGCCATAGAGGGTGGAGATGAAACTTAGAAATGTCCCATACAGATACGTTGAAACAGGGTCGAGAGTCAAACATTGTTTATCTCTAAGTGAAGTGCTATTCCAGCCTTTAAGCTAGAGTATGCAGACCTGTCTTAATTAAGTAGTCTGTAAACTCTAAGTTAATTTGAGTACCACAATAAGAGGGGGTTAAAGACTCTACCAGATGGAGATAATAGATTAACTCTACAGCCCCGATTCCAAAAAGTTGGGACACTGTGTAAAATCAACATAAAATATGTACATAGAACATTGCAATGATTTGCAAATCTCATAAAACCCAGGTTCACAATGAGCTGCGGAAATGAAGCTGTACGAGTTCAGCTGAAGTCGCACGATTTCACTGCCGCATGTCAGTCCCGGTTTCGTCCGAGATTTCAGAGACATCTGTGCAGATGTTTCTGCACCGATGTCAATGAAAATTGCAGCCCGAAATTGCAAAAAGTAGTACAGAAACTACTTTTTGAAATTGATGCGGCACCGCAAATGCAGCATCACACCAATTAGGTTGGTGCCATTGCCGGCAATTGCCGCTGATTTGACATGTCTAATCGCATGTCAAATCGTACCAATGTGAACCAGGGCAAACACATATTGTATTCACAATACAAAATAGAAAACATATCAAATGTTTAAACTGAGAAAATGTACAATTTTAAGAAAAAAATAAGGTATTTTTTAAATTGATGGCAGCAACATATCTCAATAAAGTTGGGACAGGACAACAAAAAGCTGCCAAAGTGGTAATAACAAGGAACAGGTGGAAGAACATTTTGCAACTAATTAGGTTAATTGGCAACAGGTCAGTAACATGATTGGGTATAAAAAAGGGCATCTTAGAGAGTCAAAATGTTTCAGAAGTAAATATAGGCAGAGGTTCACCAATCTGTTAAAAGCTGTGTCTAAAAATTTTCGGTCAATTTCAGAATAATGTTCCACAATGTAAAATTGCAAAGACTTAAAAAATATCATCATCCACAGTACATAATATAATCAGAAGATTCCAAGAATCTAGAAAAATCTCTGTGCGCAAGGGCCGTGGCCGAAACACAGTATTTGATACACGTGATCTTCGGGCCCTCAAACAGTACTGCATTAAAAACAGGCATGATTCTGTGAAGGACATCACTGCATGGGCTCAGGAATACTTCCAAAAATCACTGCCTGTGAACACAGTTTGCCGCACCATCCAAAAATGCAAGGTAAAGCTTTATCATGCAAAGAAGAAGCCATGTCTGAACATGATTCATAAAAGCTGCCATCTTCTCTGGGCCAAAGCTCATTTAAAATGGTCTGTTGGAAAGTCGAAAACTGTTCTGTGGTCAGACAAATAGAAATTTGACGTTCTTTTTGGCAACCATGGGTGCCGCATCCTCCGGATTAAAGAGGAGAGGGACCTTCCAGCTTGTTATCAGCGCTCAGTTCAAAAGTCTACATCTCTGATGGTATGGGGGTGCTTTAGTCAATATGGAATGGGCAGCTTGCACATCTGGAAAGGCACCATCAATGCTAAAAGATATATCCAGGTTTAAGAGCAGCATATGCTCAGGCAAGAATGGGACAACAATCCTCTCCTAAAACTCCAGCAACTGGTCTCCTCAGGTCCCAGACATTTGCAGAGTGTTGTTAAAAGAAAAGGGGATGCTACACCATAGTAAACATGGCCCCCCTCCCACCTTTTTTGGAACTGGGGTTGTACTTTGCCAGCTTTTTGTTGCCCCTATCCAACATTTTTGAGACGTGTTGCTGCCATCAATTTCAAAATTACCTTATTCTTTTCTTAAAATGTTATATTTTCTCAGTTTAAACTATTGATATGTTTTCTATTTCTTATTGTGAATGAAATTTGGGTTTATGAGATTTGCAAATTACAAGGCACGATATATTGTTTAGGCCAAAGGACAGCAGTAATAAAGTGGGCTAGTTAACATCATATAATAATTTATGTGTGGAAGAGTTACATATTCCTAGCTATTCAGGAAATGTTTTGCTCTTCTAAATTAAAAAATTGAGATATCTAACAAATAGGGAGGTTCCCAAGGCAGCTGATTTACAACGGTGATTTAAATGTAGAGAAATGTTTTCTATCAGCCTGAATCCTAATTTGTAAATCTCCCTTCAGTGGTCAGAAATAATGTTGTGCCTGTTTAGAATCGGGCGTATTTTGAAACCCTCACAAGTAAGTAACATATTCATGCATTAAAGCAACATCCTAACAGTTTTAACTGGGTAGGTTAATATTATGCTCACAAGTACTAAAATATTTCCTTTCGGAAATGCGTTGCTGGCTAAAGTTCAGCCTAGCTCGATCAGTAGTAGATGTAAAAATCATTAATGGAGACATTGTGAAAAGGTAAATTGGAGACAGGAAGAGGTGGACTTTCATGCGTAAAATGTGGTTTTAAATAAACAAGAGATGACAGCATTCTGAGCGTGACTGATGGTGATCACATGATTTACACCTTGCATTTCAGGTCATGGAGTACCCTGTGCAGAGAAAGAACAGAAGGGTTTCTGTATGAATGGAGGCATATGTTATAGCATAGGACCTAATCAACTGTGCAGGTAAGTAACTGTGTGTCTGTATAAGATAATCCAGACAGAAACTAAAAAAAACATATCAGATATATGAAGAATTTGTGGAGTTGGGAAGTGATTGGTTATAGGATATGACTGCAGATCATTATTATTCCTTTATCTCTGAACAGCAATCCCGTAATTATATATTAAATCAGGACACAGACTAGCAAATAAGTTGTGTCTTCTGATTTACTGGCCTGTATATATGTGCAGGTCATGCATGATTGCTAACCCCCTTGATCTCTGTGATAATTGCTGGTACAAAAACAGCTCAGTGTGTCGTAGATACTGTTTTAGAAACTTGTCTCCAGGTAGTGCGACAAATGGTAGAGCCTGCAAAAAAAAATCATGTACTTGTTGGTGTTGGTATGGTATGTTAATCTTTTGCAACTATGACAAAACTGTCACAAGCATCTCTCCTGAGAAGTGGTGGAGTTTTATGGTGGCCATACACACTTTGATTTTTTTTATCCAATCGATGTGCCATTCAATGATCAAAACAATGGAATCCACAAACAATCAAATAGCTATAACTTCCCTTCTCATCCATTTAGATTTAATTTTGATCGAATTTGATCTGAGTCGATCCGTTGATCAGCCAGGGTGGAATATTATTGTGCATCAGTCAGTAGCACTGAGATACTTTACTCATGAATATGATCATATTTTTATCAATGAGATTATGAAATTGCATAGTGGAAACAGAGGTGGAATCGTAAGTTATGATCATATCTTAACTATCCCTGTGTGGGGCATTTCAATTGAATAGGTTGTCTACTATAAATCTATTTTGGTGGTTTCAGCGGGGGGGGCATCGGTAGTATCAAGAAACTATTATATAAGCACCTGAATAACCACAACATACAGGGATATAAAATGTAATACTGACATATAATCACACACATAGGTGTCTTTTTTCAACCTCACCTACTGTGTAACTATGTATGTAACTATGCTTATTCCCATCCAAAGAGATCAGAAAATAAATTGATAATTTATCAAAGTGTGTATTGCCACCATTAGGCTGATATTAGCTGAGCGATTCTGCCACTAGAGACAAATCAGTGGCAGTGTCACAAAAAAAGGCTGCTTGTCTGTCCCTATGGAATCGGTCCCTTTGTAGAGAGAGGCAATGAGGCGTCTCTGTGGCTGACCCGCACACTGCTAACTCTTGATCACTAGCTACAGAGGTAGCAATTCCATAGAAATAAATGGGCAGCCTCTTGGCGATCCTACCACTGGCGATTTCGAGAAATTGCTAGCAGCAGAATCGCCTGTCTGACATCAGCCTTAAGCTGGCACACACCATTCAACACAAAATCCCCATATGTAACCTAATATGTTTCAGACTTTCTTGCTGACTATACAAGCCTAGTCTGTTTCCATTGATAAATGTGTATTATTAAGTATATAGGATTCAATTACTATATTGTTCATAATTTACAGTTCAACGTAGAATTTAAATACATGTAAACCCTAATGAAAGCACTGTATAGCTCAATCAGCTGGCTTTTTTTTTTTTTTTTTAAATAAAATACTGTTTCTTTTTTGTTTATTGACGGACACAGCTTCTCATTCTCGTCCATAGGGTTTATAGCACCACCCACAGTAGAACACTAACTTGGCACCACCTTTGGGCAGTCCTAGCTGGTATAAACTCCTTCTCAGCTATAGTCAAATGAGTTATTTCTGCCTATTGTTTATGAGTAAGTACCTAGCTCCCTGCTGGAATGTGTGGTTCCATAGCTTTTTTTCTTTTTACTTTCCTGGGATTTCTGCCTGTGAAGATCTTCAATCAACGAGGCAGGATAATCTAGATCCAGTAGCCCCCCCCCAGTCTGACCAGCAAGCGCATGCAGACCTTTAGCTATGCGCTGGGTCAGCTGCGACAGCCCCACTTGGGACCGGGACAGCCGAAGAGTTAAACACCTCCCTGGACATCCATGTCACAATACTACCCTGGCTGTCTAGGGAGGATCACCTGCATACTCCATGGGAATGGTAAGTAGTGCTTCCCCTCCCCCTTCCAAGTGTAGAGTGGGGCGGGGAGCTCCTAGGGATAGCTGGCCCTACGGGGTTCTTCTCCTCCCATCCAGGTCCTACATTGCTGCTGGGTTATCTCCTGGGCCCTGATGGTAGCCATTTTCTTGTAGGCCGCTGGTGGCCATCTTGTGGTGGACTGAACTGCTTGGTCACTTGAACTTTGGGAGAGGGGCGGGAATGCAGCGGCCGTTCTCTTGGAGCCATGAGGCAGTGGCCATCTTAGCCACCTCTGTTTTTCTTATTAGCTCACTGGAGCAGCTTTCCCCAGAATTTTTGTCTTCTCAGGTGCGCACTGCATGTGGCCTCCTGGATCTGCTCCTCCTGCGGTGGGACTGCTGCTCTTTTCTTCAGGGCCTGGGCAGTGGTGAGTCCTACTGGGGTATCCCTCCTCTTTGCCGGCCTTGTGGAGTGTCTGGTCGTTCCTTTGCAACGGCTTCCATGGTGGTGCCTTCTCGTGGGTTTTCTCCCTTCATGGAGTCTTCTCAGGATCACACCTCACCACCTGATCCCTTCCTAGAGGCAGCGGATTCCTCAGGGACTTCTGTTCCCCTTGATGCACTGTTGGCAGTTCTGGAGTCCTTTGTTTCCCAGGTGAAGATGGTGTAAGGTGAGCAAGAAATGGACCCGCCCTTTCCTGCTTCTTTGGCCTTGTTGGCTCATGAATCTGACACTTCCGCTGCGGGCACGGTCCTGCCTAAAGAACATGATGATGCAATGCCCAACCCTTCTGACAGTGAGGATGAGTCCTCCGCTGCAGCTCTCACACATGGTGGAAGCACTTATTACTTTAGGGTGAGATTTCTTAAAACTGGAAGATGCCTCTAGGGCTGCCGAGGAAGTGGCTGCTCCCTTTGGTACACACAAGCAACCTCACCCAGCTAAGGTGCTTCCCTATCCCACCTATTTTGACAAATTTATCTGCAAGGATTGTGAATGACCAAAGGGCCCTTTTGTGGTCCCGAAAAGTTTTGAATACATTATCCCTTCGATACATCCATTCTGAAAAAGTGGACCACTCCACCTGTCGTGGACCCTCCCGTTTCAAGGTTGAACAAAGCAACTATGATGCCGGTGGAGGAATCCCCTTCCTTTAAGGATCTGGTTAACAGGAAGGTGGAACTGGTCACTTGCATTATGTTTATTGTTGCCAGTTTGGCTCTACAGCTGGTTTTGGCCATGACCTTGGTATCTCAGACACTCACTGACTGGCTAAGCTCCTTCAGCATTGCCTGGGTGGGGAGCAAGTTCTTTTGACCTACATGAAACTAAAAGACCAGTTGATTGAGGGTTTTAAGTATGTGTGTGATACATCCTTGAATGTAGTTCCTTTGCTTTCCAAGCTCTCTGCCTTTGCAGTGGTGCTGTGGCTCAAGTGTTGGTCTACAGACCAGACAACTAAAAAGGCTCGCGTGGATATATCCTTTCAGGGTGAACACCTTTTTGGAGCTACCCTGAACCTTTCTTCCACAGTCCAGAAGGGGGAAGAAACCACTTTAGATTTTTCATACTCCTGGATCTGTAGACAAAGGCAACAAACTCTTAAAGGCCCCCACAGGAGGCGCCTAGCAGCCCTGATCTACCAAGCCTATCAAGCCAGTGGACAAGTCCTCCTCAGCATGAAGGCTTGTCCCCACCTGTTTCCGGGGTGGGGGGTCATCTTTGCTGTTTTACAGCTCTGTGGACCTCCTAACTTTCCGAAAAGTGGGTCCATAAACTGATTTTGTCTGGTTATAAAATAGAAGTTCATTCCTATCCACCAGAGAGGTTATTTAATTCCTATCTTCATCTCTCCACGTCTGGTCTGCAGGCTCTCTCCGGGGTGGTGCAGAATCTGCTGCTCCAGGGGGTGATTGCTCCGGTTCCAACTTTGGAAAGGTTTCAGGGATTTTACTCCAACCTGTTTACTGTTCCAAAGAATGAAGGAAAGGTTCATCCAATTCTGGATCTCAAGGCCCTGAACTGCTTTGTGAGAGTGCAGAAGTTCATAATGGAATCCATCCAGTCCATGGTAGCCTCCGTTCATCAGGGGGATTTCCTGGCCTCTAAAGACATAATGAATGTGTACCTGCATATTTCCATTTGAGCCAGGCACCTATGCTTTTCTGTAGGAGAGCACATTATCAGTTTGTGGCACCGCCCTTTGGTCTTGCCTCCACTCCTCAGGTTTTCACCAAGGTGCTGGCTGCAGTTCTGGCCTTTACTGAGAATTGCTTTGATTGGTTATTTGGAAGACTCACTCAGCACTGATGGATGATGTGGCGAACATGACCTGCACTTTACAAGAGTTCCTGACCAGGAAGCTGGAATATCTGGGTCTAACTCTCAACTCGGCGCAGGCCAAAGTATTCCTTCCATTGAACAAGCTCCTGAAGTTTTAATCAGCGATTCGACTACTGCTGTTCCACAGATGGTTCTCTCTCTGCTCTTGTGTGCAGGTTCTGATGGTGTCTACTTTTGAGGCAGTCTTGTACACGCACTTCCACGCGAGTATCCTGCAGAAGGAAATCTTGTCCAAGTGGGAGAAGTTCCCCAAAGAATTGGATGCCTAGATCTGCTTAGGTCAAAAGACCAGAGTATAGCTGATTAGGTGACTTTGGTCTCCTGCCCTTCAGAATAGAAAGTTGTTTCTTCCCTTACATTGGACGGTGATCACGACAGACGCCAGCCTGTCTGGCTGGGAGGGAGTCCTGGGGTCAAGCTCGGCCCGAAGTCACTGGATGCTAGAGGAATCTCAACTGCCAATCAATGTTCTGGAACTTTGGGCGATCAAGCTATGGATAGGGATGAGCCGAACACCCCCCTGTTCGGTTCGCACCAGAACATGCGAACAGGAAAAAAGTTTGTTCGAACACGCGAACACCATTAAAGTCTAAGGGACACGAACATAAATAATCAAAAGTGCTAATTTTTAAGGCTTATATGCAAGTTATTGTCATAAAAAGTGTTTGGGGACCTGGGTCTTGCCCCAGGGGACATGGATCAATGCAAAAAAAAGTTTTAAAAACGGCCGTTTTTTCAGGAGCAGTGATTTTAATAATGCTTAAAGTCAAACAATAAAAGTGTAATATCCCTTTAAATTTCGTACCTGGTGGGTGTCTATAGTATGCCTGTAAAGGGGCGCATGTTTCCCGTTTTTAGAACAGTCTGACAGCAAAATTACATTTCAAAGGAAAAAAGCCATTTAAAACTACTCGCGGCTTTTGCATTGCCGGTCTGACAATACACATAGAAGTTCATTGATAAAAACAGCATGGGAATTCCCCACAGGGAACGCCGAACCAAAATTTTTAAAAAAATTACGTGGGCGTCCCCCTAAATTCCATACCAGGCCCTTCAGGTCTGGTATGGATATTAAGGGGAACCCCGGCCAAAATTTAAAAAAAAAATGACTTGGGGGTCCCCCTAAATTCCATACCAGACCCTTCAGGTCTGGTATGGATTTTAAGGGGAACCCCGCGCCAAAAAAAAACAAAACGGCGTGGGGTCCCCCCAAAAATCCATACCAGACCCTTATCCGAGCACGCAACCTGGCAGGCCACAGGAAAAGAGGGGGGGACGAGAGAGCGCCCCCCCTCCTGAACCGTACCAGGCCACATGCCCTCAACATTGGGAGGGTGCTTTGGGGTAGCCCCCCAAAACACCTTGTCCCCATGTTGATGAGGGCAAGGGCCTCATCCCCACAACCCTGGCCGGTGGTTGTGGGGGTCTGCGGGAGGGGGGCTTATCGGAATCTGGAAGCCCCCTTTAACAAGGGGACCCCCAGATCCCTGCCCTCCCCCTGTGTGAAATGGTAAGGATACCCCTACCATTTCACTAAAAAACTGTCAAAAATGTTAAAAATGACAAGAGACAGTTTTTGACAATTCCTTTATTTAAATGCTTCTTCTTTCTTCTATCTTCCTTCATCCTCTGGTTCTTCTGGCTCTTCTGGTTCTTCTTCCGGCGTTCTCGTCCAGCATCTCCTCCGCGGCGTCTTCTATCTTTTTCTCCTCGGGCCGCTCCGCACCCATGGCATGGGGGGAGGCTCCCACTCTTCTCTTCATCTTCTTCATCTTCTTCTTCATCTTCTTCTCTTCTTCTCTTCTTCATTTTCTTCTCCGGGCCGCTCCGTCATTTTTAACATTTTTGACAGTTTTTTAGTGAAATGGTAGGAGTACCCCCTTACCATTTCACACAGGGGGGGGGGGGCCGGGATCTGGGGGTCCCCTTGTTAAAGGGGGCTTCCATATTCCGATAAGCCCCCCGCCCGCAGACCCCTACAACCACCGGCCAGGGTTGTGGGGATGAGGCTCTTGTCCTCATCAACATGGGGACAAGGTGTTTTGGGGGGCTACCCCAAAGCACCCTCCCAATGTTGAGGGCATGTGGCCTGGCACGGTTCAGGGGGGGCGCTCTCTCGTCCCCCCCTCTTTTCCTGCGGCCTGCCAGATTGCGTGCTCGGATAAGGGTCTGGTATGGATTTTTGGGGGGACCCCACGCCATTTTTTTTTTTTTTCTTTAGCGTGGGGTTCCCCTTAAAATCCATACCAGACCTGAAGGGTCTGGTATGGAAGTTAGGGGGACCCCCACGTCATTTTTTTTTTTTAATTTCGGCCGGGGTTCCCCTTAATATCCATACCAGACCTGAAGGGCCTGGTATGGAATTTAGGGGGACCCCCACGTCATTTTTTTTTAAAATTTTGGTTCGGGGTTCCCCTGTGGGGAATTCCCAGGCCGTTTTTATCAATGAACTTCTATGTGTATTGTCGGACCGGCAATGCAATAGCCGCGAGTAGTTTTAAATGGCTTTTTTCCTTTGAAATGTCATTTTGCTGTCAGACTGTTCTAAACACAGGAAACATGCGCCCCTTTACAGCCATACTATAGACACCCCCCAGCTACGAAATTTAAAGGGATATTACACTTTTATTGTTTGACTTTAAGTATTATTAAAATCACTGCTCCTGAAAAAACGGCCGTTTTTAAAACTTTTTTTTTGCATTCTCTTTTTGTGATCACGGACGGGCCGGGGAAGTGTCTGGCGGCCTCCTCTGCCACCATTTCTAGGTGGATTAGGCAGATGGTGGTTCAAGCTTATACCATTAAGGGTCGGGTACCGCCCTACCTTTTTACAGAACATTCTTCCAGGGAGCTCAGTGCCTCTTGGGCTTTTCAACGTCAGTCATCTGTGTCTCAAATTTTAAGGTGGCTAATTAGTTGTCTATGCACACCTTCACTAAGTTTTACAAGGTGGATGTTCTTGCGTCTTCAGATGCTTGTTTTGGTCGCAAAATGTTGCAGGCGGCTGTTTGAGGTTTCTTTTCCCTCTGGGGGGCTATTTTTTTCGGTTAGGCTCGCGTTTTCCTGTTTGAGCTCCTGTTGGCCTGTTTTGGTTTTGGTTTTTCCCACTCCTCACCTTTGGCACTGATTTGAATTGTCCCTCTTGTTGAGAATACAGTGACAAGGAAAAGTCTGTGAAATGGGTTTTCTGCAGTAATTTGCCATAAAATGTGATCTGATCCTCATCTAAGTCACAACAACAGACAAACACAATGTGCTCAAGTTGATAACACACACCCAGAATCCTCAATAAGGTAAAGATGAACCCATATACATAAGTCTTTGAACAGGCAGGATGTCCATGGCAGAACACCACAGAGGAAGTCACTGCTCTTGAAAAAAAACATTGGTGTTCACCTGAAGTTTGCCAAAGACCTTTGCAAACCAAAATGTTACTGGGAAAATATTTTGTGGAATGCTGAAACAAAAGTTGAATTGTTCAGGAAATAGACTCCACACTAAGTATGGCACAAAAAGCTTACCAAAAATGAAGTATGTTGGAGGGAACTGGGCCTGGACCACTTGCCATCATTGAAGAGAAAATTAACATACATGTTTACCAAAATATCCTGCAGGAAAATGCCAGGGTGGCTGCACGCCAGCTGAAGCTTAATAGAAGTTGGGTGATGCTGCAGGAAAAATACCCTAAGTATCAAAGTAAATCCACCACAGACTAACTTCAGAAAAAGAAAATGCACCTTTTGGAGTGGCCCAGTCAGAGCATAGACCTTATCTCAATAGAGATGCTGTGGAATTACCTCAAGAGAGCCGTTTACACCATACATCCTACAAATGTGCCTGAATGGAAGCAGTTTTGTAAAGCGGAATGTTCAAAAATTCCTCCTGAGCGTTGTGCAGGTCTGATCCAGAGCTACCAAAAGCACTTTATGGTAAATTACAGCAAAAACCCAGTTAACCAATGCGTCCACATACTTTTTCTTGCCACTGTAAGAAGCTGTGTCTGTCAATGAACTAAAGATAAAACTGAATTTTTGTTACCGTAAAATCCCTTTCTTTGGGGGAAACAGCACCCACCCCCCTTTGATTATTTTTTTTTATTTGTACTGATTTGTTACTATCTGGTTTGCCTATAGTAGAGACAGGGTTTATACCAGCTAGGACTGCCCTTAGGCAGCGTCAAGTTTCCTTTCTGCCTCTTACTCCTGTAGTTGGTGCTATAAGCCCTATGGTCAAGAACAAGAAGCTGCGTCCATCAATGATCTCAGAAAAAGGGATTTTACAGTGATTAAATGAAGTTTTCCCCTCTTCATTCTGTGTCCTATCTCAGTTCAGCTGATCTCCTGAAGCCCCTTCCTATCTACATTATGACACTCCAGTAGTGGCTGCATGGAATATCTCTGGGTGTATTCCCTAATAGTGACAACCTTTTTTTTTTTTTTTTTTTTTGTAATAATGTAGTTATTGGTGATATACACCTAATGTGCATTTAGTGGTCATTTTATGTAATATTTCATTTTTGTTTTTCAGATGTATTAACAATTACACAGGGGAACGCTGTGAAGGTATCCTTTTGGCTAGTGTGGAAAGAGAGCCCCAAAGTGACTTTTCCATAAATTTTCTGGTATTAGGATTTTTTTTGGGCCTCCTATTTTTAGGTTTCATCTATTTTTGTTGCAGGTAAGCTAATGCTTCAGCAGCAACTCTAGACAGTTGTGTCTAAAATTGAAATCTATATTTATTTGTTTTAAAAATATAATGAAAAATGAACTCTTCGAAATGCAATAATCACAATTTTAAATATTTTTTTTTTTTTACAAATGTCATGTTATCCATTTAAACCATCCATGACAGTTAAAGCGTTTGTTACCCTAAAAAAAAAAAAAAAAAAAAAAAAAAAAAAAAAAAAAGATCCTGTTCCCTTTACCTTCTTGCCGCCGGGTCTGTACTGACAGTGGTGGTGGTGGTGGTGGTGGGGGGGGGGGGGCTGGGGGCTGCAACCACCAGAATTGTGTATGAAACTGACAGGCAGACTCCTGCCTGTCAGGTGAGAGCATTCATTTGTAGGGGGCTTTTCTAGCGTCCTCTATAAAAAATATAGGGTGCTGAAGTTTGACGCCTACATGGGCGCACAAAAAATTTAAGGTTTGGCATGTTGAGTATCTATTTGCTCGGTGCAACCTTGTCTTTAATATTTTAACAAATATGTGGGTAATTTATTGCGCTTGTGTGCCCTAAAATTCACGTTTGTGTGTTTTTTAATGAAATTTTGCGGTAATATCGTGACATAAAAAAATTGGAACTACCACAATTTTATTCTCTAGGGTATCTGGTTTCAGAAAATACAATATTTGTGGGTTTTATGTAATCTTCAGGCCTAAAATGATTTTTAAATGTGCAAAAAAACGGCTCTGGCAGCTAAGGGGTTAAAGCATGTTATACAGCACAGTGCTTGTGCTGTGTAACTTGGCCCCCTGTAACACCTGGCTGATCCTGCCTGGCTATACCCTCCCCCCCTGTAAACTGACCATGGTATATAATGGTTGCTGAGCCTTGACACCATCATCATTTTCCTTCCCTTCGTCATCCGCAGCCCTGCTCTGCTGTGTCCTCCTCCCCCTCCCTGCCTGTCAGCTCTGTCCACTCCACAATCCTCCCCTTCTGGTGCAATCTTATTTATACTACAATTATGCCATCCCCTCAGTTATATAACGCTATGAATAACTGTGTTATATAAAAAGAAAAAATGCTGTATAAGAGGGGATGGGTAGTATAGTGGGTTAACAACCACTTTAACAATTGCTTTTAACAGTGATCATCACTGTTATAAGCAATAACAGTGTAACAGAAACTACTCTGATGACAGGATGTAAAAATAGAAAAAAAAAGTAAAAAAAAAGAGAAAAGAAAAGAAAATGTTTAAAAAAAATAGAATAAAAATTTTGATTTTTTTTTTTTTTTTTACAAGCCAGCATTCCTGATTACTGCCACACCAGGCATATGATGCCTCTGTACTGCGCTGGTGACCGTATATATTTTCTGTGTACTGGGAACATGGTTTCTGTTCCCCCTGGATGGCTGCCATGAGCGTGGATGATCTCCCCTCCTAATAACCCCCCTTTTTCTTCCCTTCCCACTTACAGTATCTCACAAAAGTGAGTACACCCCTCACATTTTTGTAAATATTTTATTATATCTTTTCATGTGACAACATTGAAGAAATGACGACTTGCTACAATGTAAAGTAGTGAGTGTACAGCTTGTATAACAGTGTAAATTTGCTGTCCCCTCAAAATAACTCAACACACAGCCATTAATGTATAAACCGCTGGCAACAAAAGCGAATACACCCCTAAGTGAAAATGTCCAAATTGGGCCCAATTAGCTATTTTCCCTCCCCAGTGTCATGTGACTTGTTAGCGTTACAAGGTCTCAGGTGTGAATAGGGAGCAGGTGTGTTAAATTTGGTGTTATCGCTCACTCTCTCATACTGGTTACTGGAAGTTCAACATGGCACCTCCTGGCAAAGAACTCTCTGAGGATATGAAAAAAAGAATTGTTGCTCTACATAAAAGTGGCCTAGGCTATAAGAAGATTGCCAAGACAATGAAACTGAGCTGCAGCACAGTGGCCAAGACCATACAGCGGTTAACAGGACAGGTTCCACTCAGAACAGGCCTCGCAATGGTCGACCAAAGAAGTTGAGTGCACATGCTCAGCGCCATATCCAGAGGTTGTCTTTGGGAAATAGACATATGAGTGCTGCCAGCATTGCTGCAGAGGTTGAAGATTTGGGGTGGTCAGCCTGTCAGTGCTCAGACCATAAGCTGCACACTGCATCAAATTGGTCAGCGTGTCTGTCATCCCAAAAGGAAACTTCTTCTAAAGATGATGCATAAGAAAGCCCACAAACAGTTTGCTGAAGACAAGCAGACTAAGGACATGGATTACTGGAACCATGTCCTGTGGTCTGATGAGACCAAGATAAACTTATTTGGTTCAGATGGTGTCAAGCGTGTGTGGTGGCACCAAGGTGAGTACAAAGACAAGTGTGTCTTGCCTACAGTCAACAGCATGGTGGTGGGAGTGTCATGGTCTGGAGCTGCATGAGTGCTGCCGGCACTGTGGAACTACAGTTCATTGAGTGAACCATGAATGCCAACATGTACTGTGACATACTGAAGCAGAGCATGATTTCCTCCTTTGTGAGACTGGGCCGCAGGGCAGTATTCCAACATGATAACGACCCCAAACACACCTCCAAGACGACCACTGCCTTACTAAAGAAGCTGAGGGTAAAGGTGATAGACTGGCCAAGCATGTCTCCAGACCTAATTGAGCATCTGTGGGGCATCCTCAAACAGAAGATGGAGGAGCGCAAGGTCTCTAACATCCACCAGCTCCATGATGTTGTCACGGAGGAGTAGAAGTGGATTCAAGTGGCAATCTGTGAAGCTCTGGTGAACTCCATGCCCAAGAGAGTTAAGGCAGTGCTGGAAAATAATGGTGGCCACACAAAATATTAACACTTTGGGCCCAATTTGGATATTTTCACTTAGGGGTGTACTCACTTTTGTTGCCAGCGGTTTAGACATTAATGACTGTGTGTTGAGTTATTTTGAGGGGACAGCAAATTTACACTGTTATACAAGCTGTACACTCACTACTTTACATTGTAGCAAAGTGTCATTTCTTCAGCTTTGTGACATGAAAAGATATAATACAATATTTACAAACATGTGAGGGGTGTACTCACTTTTGTGAGATACTGTATATTATTATTCCGTTTGACCCATGGACTTCCTCAAATACAATCATAGAGATTGTGGACTTGGGATTTCATTGCGTGCATATATTATTATGCCTACATAGCACATTTGCTAAATATTGAAGGGTTATAGATTGTTTTAGTTTTTTGCACCTTCTACTTGTAGAATTTGGGTATTTGTACTTTCCTAGCATTTTAGGGTCTCAAGAAATGATAGACCATCAGTACATCAGGATTGATCAATTTTCAATTATATATACCATAATTTGTAGACTATCTTTCACACAGACTAAATAAGGCCCCTTTCACACATGCGGACCGTATGTCCGTATTTCATCCATCCGTTTTCGGATGAAATACGGACATACATGCATCCCTATGGGATAGCGGGTGTCAGCGGATGTACATCCGCTAACACCCGATGTTGTCCGGCTCCGCTCTCGTCCGATTCTGCAGACGGAAGAAAATCCTATTTTTCTATCCGTCTGCAGAGCGGATCGGATGAACACGGACAGACGGTCCGTGTTCCTCCGATCCCCCATAGGGGAGAGCGGAGATCTGACAGGGCGGTCCCTGCACAGTGTGCGGGTCCCGCCCTGTCATCTGCCTGCTCAGCTGGGGAAAACGGAGCGATCCCCGCTGAGCAGCGGATGTTCACGGGTCGGATCAACACGGATCCGTCCCGTGTGAAAGGGGCCTAACATACGCTGATTTTGGGTTAGCTTTTACCAAAGACATGTAGCAGAATACATTTTGGTCTAAATTTATGAAGATAGAATATTTATTTTCAAAAGTTTATGATAGAAACTAAGAAAAATGTGTTTTTTTAATCAAACTTTTCGGTATTTTTTTTTTGTTTAAATAGCAAAAAAAAAAACAAAAAAAAAAAAACACCCAGTGGTGATTAAATGTCACCAAAACAAAACTCAATTTGTGTGGAAAAAAAATTATATAAATTTAATTTGTATTCAGTGTTGCATGACTGAGCAATAGCCAGTAGCAGTGCTGAATAGCAAAATATGCCCTGGTTATGCAGGGGGCAAAACCTTCTGGGAGGACAAGTGGTTAAAGTGGTTGTAAACCTCAGACATGAAATATGAACAAAGCATGTCCTTCTATAGTGTGGACTTGTCTCAATTAAGAGCATTAAGTGTCATTTCTGTCTGCTGTTTTGTTCTTTTGCTATCAGTATGAATCTCTGTGTATCACCTGAGGCCAGTCATTTCACTGGGTATATGTAAGGGTTTACAACCACTTTAATCTCGGGTACATGATTTGCCACCAGTCCATTAAAACATTAAAGCATTATGGGCATTTTGCCTTTTTAAGACACAATTTGCCTAAAAGCAACATTGACATTGTGTTCTCAGGGCAGCAATCAGTGATGGGATAGGCATGTACAGTATACCTAAGACAGATGTCATACATCCTGAAACTTTATAGTTACAGTTTGGGCACATTTATTGTGCCAAATGTTTTATTTAGGTAGGTTATTTACCTGTAAAAGCCTCTATTGTACAGTATAGACATCCAAAACCCCCGAGACTCCCGCTGAGTGCTATTATTTTAGATGTGATGTCAGCAGCCCCAGTAGACTCAGAGCTGTCACCCAAATGGCATTCTATAGTTTTTATTTTGTAACTGCTATGTAAAAGGTTATGTAAGGGAGAGGGTAGGGTCAGAGGAGCTGGGCCAGCACAGACAGTAGTTAAATACTCTAAGAGGAGGAGGCTGTGTTAGAAAATTTGACTACTCCAGCGAGAGTCAATTCCCTAGCAAGTTCAGAGGCATATTGCAAGTGTATAAAGATCATTTGTTTGTATGGCTTACTGCACTTAAAGCAGTTGTAACCAAAAAAAAAAAAAAAAAAAAAAAAAAAAAAATCTTCTGTTCTTTTAAAGCAATATAAATACCACAGCGCTTCTGTAGTGTCATTTGTCCCATGCTATGTAGTAAAACACCTGGTTGATCCTGCCTGTTCCTGTGTTCCCCTCTGTGTACTGACCACGGTAATCCTGCCTGCTGATCAATGATACTGTGGACGGTTTACATGCCTCTGTCATCCCTCTGTGTGCTCACAGTCTCTCCCCCTCCCTCCCTGTCATTTCTGTGTGTGAGAGCCGATCTCCTCCCGCTATTTCCTGTGGTTGTAAAGTCAAATTTACAAATAACTGGCATCCCCTCTGTTGTAGTAAGATGTAAAGTACTCTGTGTCAGATTTTCTAAAATATCTATCAGATTCTATAATCCTAAATACTTCCTTGCACAGCGCCACTGTGTGGTCACGTGATCTCCCTCTGCTGGCTGACGTCAGAGGGGAATCTCAGCCCCCGAAGCTGCTTACATCAGGAAGGAGAGCGGAGGGAGGTCATGTGCAAAACGGTATTTAGGATTATAAAAAAAAATACTGACACACAGTACTTTATATCTTACTACAGAAGAGGGGATACCAGTTATTTGTAAATCTGACTTTAAGACGCTTTACTAAAAAAGCGATAAATGGTGTCTGGTCATACAGGCAAGATATGAGGGAATATATATATATATATATATATATATTTATTTATTTATTTTTTTGCACACTTGGGCAAACCTATGGAGGAAGGAGGGGTCATCCAGATATTCTAAAATGAATGGCAGCCTAATACAAATGGAATCAGAAGTTGTCTAAAAAAAAATATAAATAAATATATATATACATATATATATATATATACACACACACACACACACACACACACACACAATGTGGCTAAACTTTCCCCCAAAAATGGCAGGCCAGCAGCCTGTGTAACTGGTAAAATGACAATTAGTTTACACTTTTGCTCTTAAATTCATTAGATCATGGTTGACCCATGTGTTTCAGAATGCTGTCAGCTGTTTGAAAGGTACTAGGTGGGACATGTTTAACTAGCTGTTACAGCGTGCACATTGTGATATGATAAACTTTCACTATTCTTCTACACACCACATGAGAATTATTTCTGCATCATATTTAATAATTGAAGTCAAAATTACGGTACTTCTTTAATAAATGATCCCTATAGGGCCTCTTGACAATCAAATCCTTTGTTTTGGCCGTTTGGTAATCTAATTCTACTGCTTTCTGAAACTTTGCAGAAGAAAATTAAAGAATCGAAGTGAAGAAGGTCCATAAGTATGTCAATAATGGCAAGATCTAGATAACCCAAGGTATACAGCACCATTCTAGTGTTAATCTCCTTTAGGGCCAGTTCACACCATAAAAATGCAGTCTCGATGTGTTTCGAATGTATTTCTGCATGCGCATATTTGAGGTGTTTCCGGTGCATTTTTGATGCTTTCCTGTGCATTTTTTACCCACTTTTTTCCTTCACCTTAAATGAGGACATGTGCCTTCCGCTGCGTTTTTGATGTGTTTTACCGTGTTCCAGTACAGAACAAATGTAGTATTTTTTTTTTGGAACTGGAAAGCACTGGTGCGAACTATGCCATTGGAAACCATATAACCTACTCTCCATACGTTTCTGATGCAGAACAAAATGCACTGGACTGCATGTGGTGTGAACCGACCTTGAACTGTATTTCTAATACTAATGTCTGAAGTACTGTAATTATTTGAAAACATATCTTCCAGAAAGTACCACTGTTAATCTTTATTTTAGGAAATAGAAGATTGCTGCTTTCCTGAAAACTGCCCTCGAGGAGGAATTTACTACAAATAGTAAAATGATTTGTAAAAACACAAACACTTTCGTGGCTCTCAAAGATTTGGGGTCTAGTCTCTTCAGTAGGCTTTGCTCTTATGTGGTTTGGGAAACTATCTTGAAACTTTTTATGCATACACTAGATCTCATTACATGAATGAAAACTGCTTTGCCGTACTAAAAGCCGGTAATATGTAATAATTCCAGGTTTAATCTGCTATGGTTTTGAAAGTATCTGATGTACACCCTAACATGAAGAAAAAAGCCGGTAGCTAATAAGAGCTGGGCTCAGTCTAGTGTTAACCTAGATGGGGTCGAGATGAAGAGAGAGGATGCATTAGATTCAACCGTATGACTTATACACAAAAATACCACAGCAGTAACTAAGATCATAGGTTACTGTTCCAGAGATTTATTTATGAGCTAGCAAGAAATCAGTGGTCTCACAAACAGACCAGCTATGACTGTAGATCTGCTAAGTCAGGCATGTAGGAAATATGGAAGTGCAGTTAACAGGGTCTTTCTAAACTCACCACATATATTGATCACTGTATGAGGGATGTAAAATCTCTCTTTATTTACCATCACTTCCTATCCCCAGAGGTTGTGAGTGGAATGCTCCAAGAGCAGGGGTCTTCAAACTGCGGCCCTCCAGGTGTTCAGGAACTACAATTCCCATCATGCCTAGTCATGTCTGTGAATGTCAGAGTTTTACAAGGCCTCATGGGATGTGTAGTTCTGCAACAGCTGGAGGGCCGTAGTTTGAGGATCCCTGTCCAAGAGCAATAAAAATCCCACAGATGAGCCATGCGCCACACCCCTTTGTCCAAAAAAAAAAAAAAAAAAAAGGGATTTGATTTGAAGATTTGACTGGAGTTGGCCTTTAAATATAACTTTGGAGATCTTAGTGTCTGGACTGCTTTGCAACTTTTCTGTTGACTTTGTATTACAATTTATAGTTCAATGCCATCTTGTACTTCCAGTTGCTGTTGTCTATCTTGTTGTTGATATTATTATATAATCAGAAATTGATAATGATTTCTCAAATGCCTTTTATTCCAGTTATCTTTCCAAGGTTTGCAATGTGGCTGTAATTAAAACACTTCTAAGAAAAAACTTGTTTTGTGATTTTTTTTTTTTAATCTCACAAGCATGTTGTAGTTATAGGAAGCCTTAGTGTGTCGATGACCTCAGCTTGACATCAGTTTGAGATGCTTCTGAGCTTATTCAGAATTCAGGCAGGTGCATTTGACCTGTAAGTCAACCTTTTCCTGACCCTGTTTTAAGCTGGTTTTGAAGTACCATAGATTTGTGTGAAGTGATCAAAAGCCTGTTGATATTACTACTATACTATTACTAACAGTTTGCCATCAGCATATTTTACATCAAATGCAATTCACTAAGGAAAATTATCCATGATACAAATTCATCAATTAGTAGTGATTCAATCATGAAAACCAAATGTTACAAGAATGCTACAAAAAACCTGTGATTTATAGGTTTTATTCAGCTTTATGCAAAAGACTAAAACAATTGAACAAAATTAAAGAGGGTGACCATAATAAAAGAAACACAGCATAATGTTTTGGCTACTATAAAACAGCAGGCACAGCTTGTTTGCGTTGGCACAAAACATTGGGTATGGTTCACCTCACACCAGACCCCATCCACAACCCCCTCACACAGACTGTGCTGACCACTTAGAATCCGTGTGGTCCATACTTGCAGCACTGTACGGAAAGGAGAGGGAGCAGCGGGGATTTCAAATCTCCAGACCGTTGAATGGCTTGCAAGAGCCTTCACAGTTCAGGATCGCGGGAGGCAAGTACAATGGGGACTGGGGAAGGGGGTCCAGTGTTAGATCACCTTTACAGATTTTCTGTAAAAGGTAAAACTTAAAAACTTTAAGAAAAATTACCACAGAAAGATGGAGATGTCAAACAAGTCAATCATTGACCACATTATTTTTGTAGTACATATTATAACAAAAACCTCACAGCCTGCTCTCAACCTTTTTCTTTTTACTCCCGAGGAACCCTTAAAATCATTTAAGGTTTTGGAGAACAATTGCTAAAACCAATTTATTGTGTGTCAGTGGAAAAAATGCCCCTTACGTTGATGGATAGTGAGAAGGCCCCCCCCCCCCCCCCAAAAAAAAAGTAGTGGCAAGTATGCCACTTCTACAGATCATGCTGCTGACTAAGCCTTGTGTTGTTGGCCCGAAACGTTAGTCACCATCAAATGGGGGGGGGGGTGTCAATCAGGCACAGCTTAAGGAACGGGCGGCACAGTGGTGTAGTGGGTAACACTTTCGCCTAGCAGTAAGAAGGGTCGCTGGTTCGAATCCCAACCATGACACTACCTGCCTGGAGTTTGCATGTTCTCCCTGTGCCTGCGTGGGTTTCCTCTGGGTACTCCGGTTTCCTCCCACACTCCAAAGACATGCTGCTAGGTTAATTGGATCCTGTCTAAATTGCCCCTAGTATGTGTATGAATGTGAGTTAGGGACCTTAGATTGTAAGCTCCTTGAGGGTAGGGACCGATGTGAATGTACAATGTATATGTAAAGCGCTGCGTAAATTGACGGCGCTATATAAGTACCTGAAATAAATAAATAAATAAACTCTAGAGGAACCCTAGGCTTCCGCGGAACCTTTGCGGAGAATGGCTGCCTTTTTATATGGAATGGAATATTTGAGATGGGGACATAATCCTGAAAAAAATTCACTAGCATAAGCATACAGATACCTGTAAAATAAAAAATCTATAAGATTTGTGATGATGCTTCACAGTCTTTAAGCTTATATCACTGTAGATCTTGCTAAACAACTCCACTCATCCCTGTCACTTTCTGGTGGTTACATTTTGAACTGGAGACGTTGAAGATAATATTTAAATTGCCACCATTCACAGACTACATTAATGGAAATAAAAAGGACAAGAGGGCATACAAAATGTGAGTTTTATATACATTGATCAATTCATTGACAGATCAGCATATGCACAAAAATTAAGAAAATCACCAAAATGATTATACAAACACAAATGGGTATGATAAAACTGTATTTCCAAAGAACAAAAAAGTTGCAAATGTTCAGGTTAGTTTGCAGCACAAAGCAAAGTGGAACAGTAAAGGCATGACACAGCTAGTGCAATCAGCCAGATGATTTTCCAACTCAGGTCATTGGGACTAGGGATCAAAGCCTTACTATAAAAGCATAGAGAGTGCTAAATTTGGTCAGATTGTCTATACTGTGTAATGAAACTGAGCCGGACTGTCCTACCGAACTTACCTTGCCTCTCACTTCTGATTATGGCAAGCCAAAACAAAGACATTTCAGTTAAAATATATTTATTGATTTTGTAAATCCATAACTGGATTAAAAGGTGATCAGCTTTAATGTTAATATGTACCTGTCCCTTAGGTAAGTAAAGACACCAAGTAAGGATTGGGCCTAAAAAAAATAAAAAAAAAATAGTAAGCCTGAAAAAAGTGAACAATGGTGTTCACAACAAACTAGAAGGCTGGAGCAAACCTGGAAACTTTATTTCCTTCCTTTACTTTAGTTATTAGTTTGTTAGAATAACTGAGAAGACTGCATATGTCATCCTACAAGCATATAAAAAAACAAAAACAAACAGACTGCTAACCTTTTTAAATAAATGAATTCTAAGAAGAAATCACTGCTATGGTATACTGACCACATACATTTTACAATTAAATTATGGAATACAAAACAATATTTCCCATGTGTAAAAATGCAAAAACATGACAATTATCTAAGGCAGGTAAAATCCAGCTGATGTTAGCGGCAACACATGTTCTCACTTCTTCCAGTGTATTTAGAAGGTCCAAATATTTGGGCGTTGTGAACTACTGCTACTTTACACAAGATATTATATTGGGGGAGAACCAAGATTTTTATTTTAACCTCTGCAAACCAATGATTGATGGCTATCTTACACAAAAGGTAAAAGTAAACTCTAGAAGCATATTACAGAAGTGGTTAATGGCAGAATAATGTATTCAGCTTTTGGAAAACAAAACGTGAATCTAAACACTGCTTGCTCTAAACATATCAACCTTGACAAATCACTTTAGAAGCAATTCCACATGTCGGAGCCCTAAGAGGACTCAATTTTCTGGTGGAAGGAAAGAAAATCCCTTGACCCCCCCCCCTCAACACGGACTGCCTCTCACAGCGCTATTATGTTCTGCTGTTGAGGGGGCACAGGGAGACATCACAGCCGGCAAACCTCAATTACTGCTAGGGGCTATAGCTGCAGGCAGTAATCGAATGTAAAAAATGTGAAAGGCTGGTTGTACCCAAGTCAATCAATGGGTCAACTTTGGTACAAACAGCCTGCCCATACATGGTTCAAATCTCAGCCAGTCCCTGCTGAACGGGCCAAAATTTGATCCATGTATGGCTGGCTTTAAGGTGAACCTATGGGAGCTATGGTTGAGTCTGTCATCTCAATCCTGCCATTGCCATCTAGCGAGTCATTGGGGTTGAACTAAAGACAAATGTGTTGTTCGCTTGCAAGGGAATTTTTACTTTGCAAAATTCAATTTGTAAAGAAAGCACAATTTCATGCAAGGAAAAAAAAAAAAAAAAAAAAAAAAACACAGTATCTTTGCTTGAACGATTGGATAATGTAAATTTGCAGAGTTTCACCTCATTTACTAAGTTAGGGGGAAACATCCCTTGCAAACTGAACAGCCCATTTGCTTTTAGTATCATTACAGTTTAGGGTCTTACTGGTTAGTGAAGCAAGGATTAAGATGATAGCTCTAGACCCTGGACCTCGACAACAAAGCATTAATAGCATCTCCTAGACGTTTACCTTTAACACATTCTTTTTAGAGAATACTGGAGATAAATTATAGGAAGAATGTGTAAAGCCAGACGCAAGAAAACCAAAAAAGAGTAAAAGTGTAATGTCATTAATAGCAACCAGATTTATAGGATATCTAAAAGGTTCGCTTTTAAAAAACAAAAAAAACCAAACATGTCATACTTACCTCCTCTGTGTAGTTGGTTTTTGCACAGAGTGGCCCCGATCCTCCTCTTCTGGGGTCCCTCAGTGGCGCTCCACTCTTCGAGTGCCCTGTTGGAGAGCTCTCCCTCAGGGCACTCGTGTGGGCATGCTCCCGTGTCTGCTGCTGCATCTATTGACATAGACAGCAGGACTCGGCCCCGCCCCCATGTCAATGGATTTGATTGACCGCAGCGGGAGCCAATGGCTGCGCTTCTATCAATCTATCCAATTAGTACCCGAGACATGGGCTGGGGCTGGTGGGCTCATCCCCGTCACTGGAAAGATCGGGTTCAGGTAAGTAAAAGGGGGGCTCTTGGGGGCAGCTGCATCACAGGAGGTTTTTTACCTTAATGCATAGAATACATCAATGTGAAAAACCCGAGGATTTACAACCCCTTTAATGATTTATCTAATGTGAAATGCTACAAGCTATTCAATTTGTCTCTGAAAGTTATTGTGCTACATTCTCTGCACACAAAAACCCCTATCTGAGGATCTACTTAATCCCAAAGCGTTAGCAAGCATTTGTATTCTAAATCATCCGTTTTGAATTTCTCACACACAGAGGTGTTTTTTTAATTTTTTTTTTTGGGATAGGTGCTCCTTACTTTATTTCCCTATCTCTACCTCTCTCTAATCATTACTTATACCATTATATATTCTTAGAAGCAATTTAGTTGTTATCTGATATACTGTACATATAGTCATACACTCTGAGAATAATGGTGCCAGCTTAATTCTATTAAAGCAATAAAGGCATCACATTTATTAAAGCCACTGAAGGAGGATTATTGGAACTCGACAAAGGAACCATTTCTTCATTTGAGGCAGTATCACATAAGGTGACTGGCAAACATTAGCCCACATTGCTGGCAGTAATGTAGAGAACCCTGATGTATAGGTTTGGTAACAGAATTTCATAATCCATCTGCTACTTCTGTTGGGAACAGTGGGCACTATTTTGATGGTCCAAAGTGAATCAGTGTCATCACTGTTGTGTATCCATGTAAAAGGTTGTCCTTTTCACCATTACATTCTCGCAGTGTAAAACTTCCGCTCACTACCCGGTCACAGCCAATCTCGCCATTGCCGAAAAAACCAAGCAAAGGTACATTGGGAAAGTGCTTCCGAAAAGAGTCGGCTTCAACATTTTTCTTCTTGTAGTGCTGCTCTCCTCGGCCAACACATGCAAACATAAGCCCCACGCTGTTTTCTGTGGGTATATTGGCTGCTTTCAGACGCTGCATAGCAGAGTCTACAGTCTTTTCATCATAGACATCTTGGTCCAGTAGAACTGTGGCTCCTTGGATTTGCTGTCCACTCAGTGCCAGGCCAACAACACCAATACAGTCTGTTCCCTGAGTATTTCTAAAATGTAGAGTGGACAATTTGTGCGGTTTGGTTATATTTAAGCAAACATTCATTTTTAATTACATTTGCCTACTCTTACAAGCAAACAACAAGTCTAGAAGCATGAAACTAAAATAAAAAAAAGGAGAATTGGATGTGAAAATTTTTAACAAGTTGTGAACACTGGGCATGTACTATCCAATTAATCAGGGTATCTGACAGCGTTAATAAACACTGTTCAGTAGGAGTAAAAAAGAGATACAAGGTAACATTGTTATTTTTTTCCCCGAAATCAATTTTTATTAATTTGTATCATATATAAAGAAAAAGAACCATTACACATACATGACAATGCGGAACATTGTTATTTTTTACTATTTTAATAATATGAAAATCAAAGATAAGACATATCCCTCTCTCATTATATATACCCTGTTTCCCCGAAAAGAAGACCTAGCGTGAATGTCGGTGATGGCTGCAATATAAGCCCTACCCCCCAAATAAGCCCTAGTCCTTGTAGGTCTTGTTTTCAGGGTAGGGCTTATTTTCGGGGAAACAGGGTAGAGCTTATTGGGGGGGGGTAAGGTTTATATTGCAGCCATCACCGACAATCACGCTAGGTCTTATTTTCGGGGAAACAGGGTGTGTGTGTATATATATATATATATATATATATATATATATATATATATATATATATATATATATATATATATATATATATACATATACACACACATACATACACACACACACACACAGTGTTTTTGAGCGTTTATCAACGTTTGACGTTAGAGCATTTTTACAGCTGAAAAATTCCTCTCAGAAACGTAAGAAAGGGATAGGGATTTAATATTTTAACCTCCTTTATAATAACTCTGCATTGCTCTTCATCAGTCATAATTTCTTATCGTACATCACGGGACACAGAGCCATAGTAGTTACTATGTGGGTTATAGGCCACCTTCAGGTGATTGACACTGGCACGCCCTAAGACAAAAAAAGTGCACTGCCTATATAACCCATCCCACTACTGGGAGTATCTCAGTTTTTTTGCCAGTGTCTAAGGTGTTGATCACGAGTGAAGATGTGCTGTGCTGAGCTCCACTGAAGCAATCCTTGTTGGGGCTAGCTATGCAACCGGATCCATTCAAAGTGCCTTTTTTGGGCCAAATTGAATAGTACTCGGGCCTCGGGTCCGAAGAAACAAGGTTTTGCTTGTAAATGCTTCTGTTTTTAGACAGCTGGACCCCTGGATCCAGTACTTTTGGTTTTAAGGCCATAAAGTTTTACTGGCGGTGGTGCCATTACAGGTCCAGGATTGTGGGTTTCCCCGAGGATCCCCAGCTCCTGAAGGTTTGTTAACGGAACCCACCGTGAAGGGTGAAGATTGAGTTTGTTGGTTTTACCACAGAAAACCCTGCGGCGGGAAAGGTAAGTGGAGTTTTCTAAGAAATTTTTGAATTTTCTTATGAAATGTCTCCTTTAGTTAGTAAATGTAGTAGTAGTAGTAGTAGTAGTAGTAAATGTTAGTAAATGTTGTCATGCCTATGTGTCACCACTGGGGGCTATATCGAGCACATACCTTCTTATGCTTCCTCAAGAGACACACTGTGTCCGGAGCAGCAGGCTTCCTTTCTCTCCAGCCAGCAGCAGACCTCCGGTAAGTCTGGGGGGGGTCTTTTCTCTTCTCCTGACACCCCCCACCTGTACTGTATTCTCCCCCTCTTCACGAGGAAGAGGATCAGGAGAAAATGAAAAATAAAAAAAAAAAAAAAAACCACGTATAGCACGCCGCTACTACTTTTTTTTTTTTTTTTTTTTCAAAAAGAGGAAGGGGGCCGAGGGCGACTGGGGGGGCGGAGCTTAGCGCGGCATTGGCGTCCTCCAGCGGGGGTATGTGTTTTTTTAAAGGACCATTATTACTGCTGTAAGCTGGTGGAGGGATGCAAGAGCGAAGAGGGGCATGAAAGAGGTTGGTGTCACAAGCATTCTTTTTGACACATTTACTATTGCATCAGGCTGAGCATTAATAGCAGCGGCAGTGGCTGACTATTGCTCAAGCAATGGATGCGATTTCTTCTGCAGTACCTCTGCTTTGTGCATTGGGCTATGTTCGGAAGGGGGGGTTGAAACACTCCCAAAAAAGGAGCTAAAAGGGTCTCCCCTCAAGCTCTGTAAAACCTACTCTACAAATGGCATCCTCCCCTGAGAAGGGGTGGCTGGCCAGAGTGAGCATCGGGACCATGAAATATTTGCAACTGTTTTCAACGCTGCAGCCCCTGTTAATTTTACTCTTTCCTCAGCCATGGTAGGTTTAAAAAAAAAAAAAGTTTAGCGACTTTAATAGCATTCCAGTGTGGTCAAGATGCGACAGGTTCTCTTCCATTTTCCTAGGACCCTCAGACTGAGGAACTAGGGGCAGGAGAAGACTATTCCTTCAGGGGACTGTGGTGAGGCTGATGACTCCTCTTTTGAGGTGTCAAATGCTGGAGAGTCAGCGTTCACAATTTCTTGCTGAATGATCCACTCCACATTTATGTACCCTTATCTGAATGTTTGGGTTCGCTAAAGCCTCCTCAAGCTGCGCATGCTTTTTCCTGTCCATTCTTTGTTGGAAGTGTTTTTTTTGTACCTGGAGGATCACCCAGATAAGCATTATTTTCCTTCTAAAAGTTTTGCACACTTTATCCTATGGTAGAGAAAATTCACTAAGTGGGGTATATCAGCAATTAACGCTACTATATCCTTTGTGAGTAAGTTTGACTTGTGCGGCAGACAATACTCAAATACTAAGAGGGCTTTCACACCGAGCTGCGGGGGGCGTCGGCGGTAAAGTGGTGCTATTTTTAGTGCCGCTTACCATCGTTTTAGCGGCGATATTCGGCTGCTAGCGGGGCGGTTTTAAAAAGGGGTTAAATCCGCCCGCAAAACGCCGCCGGAGAAGTGTTTTGCCAGGGGTATCGCAGCGTGTGTTCCATCGATCTCAATAGGGAGGAGCGGTAAACACACCGCTCCAAAGAAGCTGCTGCCAGGACTTTTCCTGACGTCCTGTCAGCGCACTACTCCAGTGTGAAAGCCCTCGGGCTTTCACACTGGAGACAATGGAGCAGCTGTTTGAGGGCGGATTGCAGTTGCTATTTTTAACGCTATAGCGCCTGCAAAACGCCCTCGGTGTGAAAGGGGTCTTAGGGATCCAATGGATAAAAGATTGGAATTCCTCTTAAAAGGAAAAAAAAATAATTTTTCTGGAAGTTTGAGTGTCTCAGTCTGTGCTGACAGTAATTGGTTAATCGTTGAGAGACCAGTTTAAACAGGTGTTCAAGGTTATCCTGCTCAGCAGGTCCAGCAGGCAGCTTTATGTTAACAATAGTTGCTATGACAGACTCTATCCTTTAGGCCTTGCGCCCTTCGCTAAGCGTCATGCAAGAATCTCCTGGCTAGTCTTCCTTTTTTGTGGAAAAAGCTATCCGGGGATATTTTGGACGATATATCCAAAGAATTTCTAGTTAGAAAGATACCCCCTTTTGCCATTTAAGAGAAGGAGTAAATGTATTTATTTCAAAGCTCCTTCTTCTGTGCCTGGGGCATCAGCCTCCGGGCAGTCGAGATGGCTTCCGCTGCCAGGTTCAAAGGGTAATCCTCAGGGTTAACCCCAGGGACAAAAGAGGTCTTGGGGGAGCAAACCTACAAGGTACTGAAGCCTCCTTATGAGGAGGTGCCCCTGCTTGCTCAATAGGGAGATTTTTTTCTGCGGTTCTCAGGGATCTGGCAGAAGGAGTGTCAAGACGAATGGGGGACTTCCTCAATAGCTCCAAATGTACAGACTGGAGTTCCAAGAGTTTCCGTCTCCTCGTTTTCTCAGATCAAACATTCCTAAGGATCCAGAGAAAAAGAAATCTTTGCCTCAAGCATTGGACAATCTTTTGGCAAAAAAGTGTTCATGATGGCCCCATGTAAGAGCAGAGGTTGTGGTTTGGTTAAATCCAAATGGACATTCTGGATCTCAAAAGATCTAAAATTCAATTCCTGAATATAATCTCTCTTTTTTTTGCATGAAGTCAATCCAATCTGTTATCTCCATCCTACAAGGAGGAGAACTTCTGGCGTCAATCAACATCAAAGATGCATATCTCCATATGCCCATTTCCTCGCTCACTAGTAAAATCCTCTTTCAAAGTGGAAAATCTTCATTTTCAGCGTAGCTCTGCTTTCCGATCTAGCTTCTGCACCTCGAGTACAAAGGTTCTGGCTCCTTTTCTAGCCAGATTGAGGGCCCAAAATATAACAAAAACAATATATAATATGGTTTACCTAGTCACCACATTGGACTACCTGGAATATCTAGGTCGGATTCTCAACCTAGGAGGAATCTTCCTTAAAACCATGAAGAAAATACTTGGGTCTGATCATAGGTACATCCAGAAAAGGGCGTTCGTACCCCAGGCTAAGATCAGCGCCATAAAAGGAACCGATTTAGGTAGTCGAAGCAAGATGATTTTCTCCTATTCAACTTTGCGTGAGGTTGTCTGGAAAGATGGTGGCTTCATTCAAGGCCAATCCTTATGCTCAGTCTCATTCTAGACTGCTGCAAAACAGTATCCTATTGGCTTGAAACAAAGAGTTCAAGCTCTACATTCCCAATGTGTGACTCCAAAGCCTACGGCCACATCACCCTGATAGCGCTCGATCTCGTCTGATCTTGGAGGCTAAGCAGGGTCGGGTCTGGTTAGTATCCGGATGAAAGACCACCTGGAAATACCAGGTGCTATAGGCTGGGTGCGCCAGAGCCTCAGTTTATGGTTAACATCCAAAAATCTGCAAAGGGGAAAATCCTTCCTTCAGTTACCTGGGAAATAGTAACAACATATGCCAACCTTGTTTTGTTTAGGTTGGGGGACAGTCCTGAAAGAGGCAGCTGTCCAAAAGAAGTGGCGCAGATCAGAAATGGCCTTGCCCATTAGCATTTTAAAAATTCAGGCAGAGCACTCGGTCCTGAGGGCCTGAACGTTCAGTTTAAGGTATTGTCCTGCTAGGATTCAATACGTTTATGCCACAGGAATGGCCTACATTAATCACCAAGGGGGCACAAGAAGTTGTGTGGCCCGGAGAAGAGTGAATCTTATCCTATCTTGGGCAGAAAACAAACAATGTACATTGCCTATCAGCAGTTTTCATTTTAGGAATAGAAAATTGGCAGGCGGACTACTTGAGTCGCCAGCAGTTGTTCCTGGGAGAATGGTTGCTTCACCCTAATATCTTCCTGTCAATATGTTAAGGATGGGGGATCCCAGACATAGATCTGTTTGCGTCCAGGATCAAAAAAATGGATTGACAACTTTAGGTCAAAAACAAAGGATCCACTAGCATGCGGAACGGATGCCTTGCTATACCCGTGGAATCGGTTCTCACTGATTTGTGCATTCCCTCCTATTCTGCCTGCATCCACGACTTCTTCACAGGATCAAGCAGGAAGGGAAGTCGTTGATTCTTGTGATCCCCAGCGGGGTCCAGGAAATCTTGGTATGCAGAGATCGTAGAGATGGCAGTAGGGAACCCATGGAACCTACCTTCACAGCCAGACCTTCTCTCGCAAAGTCCGGAGTTCCATCATACTTTACAAACGCTAAATTTAACGGTTTGGCTATTGAGGCCCACACTCTGAAGAAGCGTGGGCTGTCAGGTTCGGTAGTTTTCTACCTTGGTTAATGCAGAGCTGGCCTCCATGGTTATATATTATGGAGTCTGGGAAACATATGTCTCCTGGTGTGAAACCAGGAGCTGCACCCCAGGAAATAAGTCAAGGTACAGTCCTTGACTTTTCTGCAGATGGGGTGAGAAATAAAGCTGGCCTTGAGTGCCTTCTAAGGACAGGTCTTGGCATTATCGGTATTATTTCAACCACCACTTGCTTTGCATTCTTTGGCCCATAACTTTATTCAGGGGGTAACACAGCTTAATCTCCGGTTAAGTAACCCCTGAACCCTTGGGACTTGAATTTAGTTTTGTCGGCATTACAAAACAGCCTTTTTTAGGGCCGATACGACATATTCTCTTGGTCTTTTTTTGACAAGGAAACTATTTTTTTCTGGTAACCATATCTGCTGCAAGAAGGGCATCAGTATTGGCTGCTCTTTCTTGTACAGAGCCATATTTGTATTGTTCACAAGGATAAAGGTAGTATTGCGTCCTCATCCTAACTTTTTACCAAAGGTAGTATCTAGTTTTTATCTAAACCAGGATATTGTTCTACCTTCATTTTTCCAGAACCCTGTTCTTTGGAAGAAAAATCACTACTTTTTTTGATGTGGTGAGAGCAGTCAGTCAATGTCTACTTAAAGGCGATTGCTCGGATTCGGAAAATGGATGTTTTTTGTTTGTGTTGCCTGAAGGTCCTAAAAGAGGACAGGCAGCATCGAAATCTACTATTCTAAATAGATTCGACAAGTAATCGTTCAAGCTTATGGTTTAAAGAGGTGGATTCCACCCTCTCAAATCAAAACGCACTCCTCTAGGGCTGTTAGTGTTTCCTGGGCAGTGCATCACCAAGCCTCCATGGCTCAAATCTGCAAGGCCAAAACTTGGTCTTCAGCCCATACATTTACCAAATTCTATCAAATAGACGTAAAAGGTTATGAGGAGATCACCTTTGGGCGCAGTGTACTGCAGGCTGCAGTATAAGTCCTCTAGTCTCTTATTGTCCTACTTTTGTTGTCTCCCTCCCTTCAGTTGGCATTGCTATGGGACATCCCACATAGTAATTACTATGGCTCCGTGTTCTGTGATGTACGATAAGAAAATAGGATTTTTAAAACAGCTTACCTGTAAAATCCTTTTCTTTGAAGTACATCACAGGACACAGAGGTCCCTCCCTTCTTTGGTATACACATGTATTGTTTTGCTACAAACTGAGATACTCCCAGTAGTGGGAGGGGTTATATAGGCAGTGTACTTTTTTGTCTTAGGTCGTGCCAGTGTCCATCACCTGAAGGTGGCCTATAACCCACATAGTAACTACTATGGCTCTGTGTCCCGTGAATGTACTTCAAAGAAAAGGATTTTACAGATAAGCGGTTTTAAAAATCCTATTTTTAATGTAATTTTAAATAGGACCAACAATAGAATAACGTGATAAATAAATAAATGCAGCGCTAAGTGTCATTAACCATGCGTTTTTATGTGGTTAAACGTATAATCAAACATGCGTTTTCATTGATTATACAAACATATAATCAAACATATCACCTTTCATAGGTAATAAGGATGTTCATCCGAAAAAATGTGATGGTGATTCAAAAAATATAAGTGAAAATAAACAACAAATTATAAGTGCAGTGTCTACACACATGAATCATCTAATTAGAATAATATATATCACAGCAGTGTATAGTGGTATATAAAGGAATAAAGTCCATACATAAAAAACTCTAGCGATAACGCTGTGCAAACTGTGGCACTGATGAGATCCCGTAGTGATTGTTACATCTGGTGGGCAATCTTCCTGCATACAGATTTCATATAGAAATAGTAAGGTGGATGTGCTTACCAGAAGGGATGGACACTCTCACCGTACGGCGGGGTGTCATAAGGGCTTGTGATCACTTGTTCAACTTTTTTATCTGATGCTTGTGAAACGTCTGCTGTACCGCTGATGATTTCAAATAAACCTGCTTTTATCGGTTCATGCACCATGTGGAGATTCCCTTTTTTTTCCCTAAGTGGATGACATTGTGACATGGTGAGAACTACATCCTTTCGGCCACCAGTGTATTGGGAGAGGTGAATCCATCCATCCGATGACCTACAGTCTACCTTGTCTCTGAAGTCGCTGTGTATGCAATTTCCGGTACTGTCCATTGGCACGTCTCACCGAGTTTCCAGTGAACACCCATAGGATCATCTGGATCCACAAGCCCTTATGACACCCCGCCGTACGGTGAGAGTGTCCATCCCTTCTGGTAAACGCATCCACCTTACTATTTCTATATGAAATCTGTATGCAGGAAGATTGCCCACCAGATGTAACAATCACTATGGGATCTCATCAGTACCACAGTTTGCACAGCGTTATCGCTAGAGTTTTTTATGTATGGACTTTCCTATATACCACTATACACTGCTGTGATGTAGGGTGATATATATTATTCTAATTAGATGATTCATGTGTGTAGACACTGCACTTATAATTTGTTGTTTATTTGCACTTATATTTTTTGAATCACCATCACATTTTTTCGGATGAACATCCTTATTACCTATGAAAGGTGATATGTTTGATTATATGTTTGTATAATCAATGAAAACGCATGTTTGATTATACGTTTGTTTAACCACAGAACTTAGCGCTCCATTTATTTATCACATTTTGTATACGGTTATCATACTGGTGATGCTGGCTGCTGATTTACACTTTTAAGAGAAAAAAAACATTTTTTTAGTAGCGCAACAATACTTTTCTCTCTTTCTTGTTTAAACAATAGAATAACATTTATATGTTTTCTCTCTTCAGGCAAGCCTATTCCACCTCTATCCAGCAACTGGAATTTTGGTTTCTCCATCTTCTCATTCCTCACAGTTATTACTTTTTGTAATCTCCTTGTCTTTAATTGTATTGTAACTATATTATCTCCCTTTATTTAGTAAAGCACTGCACAAAAGGCTGGCACACAATAAATTCTGTATAATAATAATAGAAAAAGGTGGCTACTGGCACAAATTAATAAGAATTGTGTAAATTTAGTTCATATATTAGTGTTGAGATTGCTCTTGAATGGCACCCTTGGATACAACTATGCACATCAATAATTACACCTGAACCAGATGACATTCATTTAAATGGCAGCCTACTGTCAACATTTTTCTACTATGCTGAAATGGGTGCAGAATGACATCCATACAATTGGGTTAAAGCATTTGTTAACCCCAAAAAAAAAAAAAAAAAAAAAAAAAAATTCCTGTTCCTTTAATGTGAAAGCTGCAGTTTGGTGCTTTTGTTTTTTGCATTACTTCTCTGTATCTCTCCGTTTGCTCATGCCTGCTCCTGTCTTCCCCTCTGAGAACAGACCACAATTATCATGGCTGCTGAGCCATGGTCTACCATGGTCTAAAGGCGTGCCTGCGTCATCCGCAGGTCTCCTCTCTCCTCTGTGTCTGTTTTCAGCTCTCCCCTACTCCCCCTCCCTGTCAACACCGTAGTCATGAGTCATAAAACAATCGTTGTGAAACACGCCTTGTCCCGCTCCACCTCTCTCCTCCCCTATCCTCTCCTCTTGTAAAGACTTTGAGCCCTTTCACACTGATAGCGCCCGGGCGCCGGCGGTAAAGCGCTCTTGCAGTGGCAGTACGGCGGTAATACCCATTGATTTCACTGGGCAGGGGCGCTATAGGAGCGGTGCATTCACCGCACATACAGCGCTGCAAAAAAGCTGCTTGCAGGACTTTGACACGCCCTGCCAGAGCAGCGCCCCAGTGTGAAAGCACTGGGTTTGCAGCTGAGGCTTTTTTCAGGCACTATGCATGCGCTATTTTTAGCGCTGTAGCACCTGAAAAACGCATGTAAGGGGTCTTAGTTGATTGTAATGTTTACCTGAAGCTACTCCTCCCCCTTACTGGTAGTAACTCTAATAATTGAGGGAGAAAGCAGCTTGCAGATTAGTCTTGGATGGTTTTTCCAAAGTTAATCATTTTGTACAATTAAAATAAACTATTTATACATACAGCTTTTTATAGATATTATATTATAAAGTGACTGTTTGCAGATTACTTGATTCTAGACTGTATTACTTGTCATATACAAGGACATCCTCGAAACATATAATTTAAAGCAATCCTGTTGAATAGATCATCTAATAGATCATGCCAATATAACCACAGTGGGTTTATATTTGTATGATGCAGACACCCACAGTATGTGATTTGCACAGGAATCATACCTCATTCCTGTGCACATCACATGCAATGTCTATGTGGTTCCATTTCAGCCATACAGTTTGTATGGCTGCAATATACACCCAAATGGTGCAGGACCCTTCATTTCCTCCACACCCATGCAATGCGATTGTTTCAGACTGCTTTTTTCGATCTGTTTGAGCCCTAGTTCACACTGAAGCAATCCTGGAAATGCAGCACATCCTGTGTGTTTTCACACAGCAACACACTGTGTACATCAGTTATGTGACAGGGTGAAAGATCACAGTTTCCTCTTCTGACATATCTTGCATACCTCAGAAGAAATCTGGGTCCCTCCTACTTGGCTCTCTCTGCTCTGGACAGCAAGGAAGAGGGGATATGTGACTGAGTTTATACCACCTAATTACAAGGTATTTGAACTAGGAAAAAAAAAACCCACACAACACATGCTGCAATGCTTAGGGAAGCATTTAAAATGTATGTAAGCGCATTTTATGGCAACTGGGTTAAAAACCACTTTAAGGCTAGAAAATGATGCTACTACTGGCAAAAAAAGTTAACTTCTATATGATAATTCAACCAGGTGTACTTACGTCTGTGAGGAAAATGATGAAAGGTACTCAACCTGGCCCCCGGCAATGATAATACTTTTCTCATTTAGAGGGTTTAAGACTTGATGTAAGAAGCGAGTTGCTCCATGTCTCCATGTGTTGTATCCAAAGATCAGGACCACACGTAGGTCTGGATTATTTTTAAGACCTGTAAACCACAATTAAGAAACTCATGATACAAGGAAGTCATGAACTATAATGCTGTAATCAGCCTAAACCCTTTTACTGTCCAGTCTGTACATGGTGTGGACCTGACAGTGGGCAGTTTTACATACACTCCTGATGGCTGCAGCCGCTGGGAGTGTGTGTATATTTGACGACCCAACGGCCAGCTGTCATCAAAAAATCATAACACAGATGTCCCCTATGTGATGAAAAAATCGTTTTTTTAAACTGTGAAAAATTAAAGTTACATCAAAGCACATAAAAACCCCCTTAAAAAATATGTTTGAGGCCCCCCCCCCATATAAACGTTAGCGCACATGTCATGGGCACCTATGCAAGAAAACATCAATTGTGATAGAGATATATAATAATAATAATAATAATAATATTAAATATATATATATATATATATATATATATATATATATATATATATATCTCTATCAAGCATGCCAGAGTGTGAGCAATAACTCTAGCACTAAAGCTCCTGGGTAACGCAAACAAACTGCTGACCTGTAGGGGGCTTTTAAAGAGTCATACATCGAAAACACAGGGGTACTGAAGTCTGTTGCCATTTCAGGGGCACGCGCAATGTTAAGGTATGTTTGGTGTCTATTTATTCAGTGCAACCTCATCTTTTATATTTAATAAAAAATTGGGTAATCGTGTGCCCTAAAATTAAACTTGAGTGTATTTTTAATTGACATTAAAATCTAACACACTATAATATAGATATTTACACACACAGTATATTTTATATGAGCAAAATGACAGCAGTAAGTTATCTCAGGTCTCTATTTGTGCATTGTACTAAACAATATCAGCTCACCAGCCTCCTCAAGTTTGCTCTCATCAAACACTTTACACTTGGAGTCTTTAAAGAACTGAAATTTTTGGATTTTAACTCCAGTGATTTTGGGGAACAGAAGTGCAAAGCCAGACTCTCCATCTTCCATTTCCACTGGCTGATTATTTGTGGATCCTATGGGAGTAACTGGAAAAAAAAAAAAAAAGTGAGAAATTAGAACTGTGGTGACTTCACATCAAATATTTTATCCAATATGAAGCATACTTGTATCAATGCTCTTTTCAAATGACTTTGCAGTCAAGGAAAACAATCAGAAGGTTAATACATTCTAATAATAATAATCAGGGATTACATTTGATTTTAGTTTTCTTTTTGTAAACCTTCAACATAGAAATAAATTACCAGCTGAATTTAACTTTTGTGTTGCATCAAGTGATGGTTTTAGCCATAAGATTGATTAAAACAATGGGATCAAATGACTAGTTGTATGAAAAAAAAAAAAAAAAAGATCTGCCTTTGATACAGTTGACCACCCCCTCCTCCTCAAAAAACTCAATTTGCTTGGTCTCCATGGCTGCACTCTTCGTTGGTTCAAATCTTACCCATCTCACCACACCTTCAGTGTCACTTACAACTCCATTTCCTCCTCTCCAACTCCTCTTACCGTTGGGGTCCCCCAAGGTTCTGTACTAGGACCTCTACTATTTTCAAGCTACAGGTTTTCCCATGGCTTCCACTACCATTTATATGCCAATGACACCCAAATCTATCTCTCTGCCCCTCAGCTCGCCCCATGAGTCTCCTCACACATCACTAATTTACTAACAGATATATCAGCCTGGATGTCAAACCACTTCCTCAAACTGAATCCGAATCTGAATCTAAAACCGAGCTCTCAATATTTCCTCCCCCACGTGCCCCTTCCCCTGACTTCTCTGTCAATATTAATGGCACATCTATCAGTCTGTCCCTACATGCCAGGGTGCTAGGGGTAACCTTAGACGCTGGGCTGTCCTTTCATGCACATATCCAATCCATGTCGAAATCATGCCGCCTTAGCCTACGCAACATTTCCAGAATATGCCCCTTTTTAACTAATGACACCACAAAGCTTCCAATTCACTCCCTGGTTATCTCTCGCCTCGACTACTGCAACTCCCTCCTCATTGGTTTACCTTTACATAGACTATCCCCCCCTTCAGTCCATAATGAATGCTGCTGCAAGACTCATCCACCTTACAAACCATACAGTGTCCTCCACCCCTCTCTGCCAATCCCTCCACTGGCTTCCACTCACCCAATGAATAAAATTCAAAGTGCTAACAATAATTTACAAAGCCATCCATAACTCTGCCCCCAGCTACATCACTAACCTAGTCCCAAAATACCAACCAAGCCGTTCTCTCTTCGGTCCTTCCAAGACCTTCTGCTTTCTAGCTCCCATGTCACCTCCAGGACTTCTCCAGAGCTTCTCCCATGCTTTGGAACTCCCTATCCCAATCTGTCAGACTATCTCCTAATCTATCCATCTTTAGACAATCCCTGAAAACCCTTCTCTTTAAAAGAAGCTTTCTGCTTCTAACTGATAAACTGTTTTACTTCCTCCATCAGCTCATCCCCCACAGCTATTACCTTTTGTATCAATTGACCCTCCCTTTTTAGATTGTAAGCTCTAATGAGCAGGGCTCTCTGATGCCTCTTGTACCAAATTGTAATGCAACTATAATGTCTGCCTTCCTTTTCTTAAGCAGTGCGCAAACTGTTGGCGCTATATAAATCCTGCATAATAATAATAATAATACTAATCATAATAATAATAAATAAATAATAAGTGTATGGCTAGCATGTGCAGCCAGTTGAAGACATGTCACAGGAAGCCTTGCATAACTCAGACTTGACCAGTACAGCAGTGGCCAAAAGTTTCGAGAATGATGCAAATATTACATTTTCATAAAGTCTGCAGTTTTTATGATGGTGATTTGTATATACTCCAGAATGTTATGGAGAGTGCCTAGTTCACACTGGTGCCCTGCATTTTAAATCACATGCGATATATGTGCGATGCAAATTCAGCCATACGGATTGCATGTCTGAATTCGCCTCACATTCGGACCAAAGTCATGCAGGACCCTTTTTCCGCACCAGAATTGGATCGCATAGGTGTTTAAACCCACGCAATCCCATTCATGTTCGAACTGACAGTTCGCACTACGATATGCGGACCGATCTGGGGGTGTCATTAACTTTGCGCAATTCAGGTGTGATGTGGGAACCCACACTGGATTCGCAGGGCTCTTGCATCGCACCAGTGTGAACCAAGTCCCATAAAAAAGAAGGCTTCAGGGCGCCCAAGAAAGTCCAGCAAGTGACAGGACTGTCTCCTGCGGGATCAGGGCACCACCAGTGCAGATCTTGCTCAACAATGGCAGCAGGCAGGTGTGAGTGCATCTGGCTGCACAGTGAGAAGACTTTTGGAGGATGACCTGGTGTCAAGAAGGGCAGCAAAAAAGCTACTTCTATCCAGGAAAAACATCAGGGACAGACTGATATTCTGCAAAAGGTACAGGGATTGGAATGCTAATGACTGGAGTAAAGTATTTCTCTATAATTAATCCCTTTTCTAATTGTTTGGGGCATCTGGAAAAAACCTTCTCCGGAGAAGAAAAGGTGAGATCTACCATCAGTCCTGTGTCATACCAACAGTAAAGCATCCTGAGACCATTCATGTGTGGGGTTTGCCTCACTCAAAACTTTGCCTAAGAACGCAGCCATGTATAAAAAAATAGCATGATGGAGCACCTTGCCATAAGGCAAAAGTGATAAGCAAGTGGCTTGGGGAACAAAACATGGCCAGGAAACTCCTCAGACCTTAATCCCATTGAAAACTTGTGGTCAATCCTCAAGAGGCGGGTGAACAAAGAAAACACCCCACAACCCACAAATTCTAACAAACTCCAAGCATTGATTATGCAAGAATAGGCTGCCATCAGTTAGGATGTGGCCCAGAAGTTGATTGACAGCATGCCAGGGCGAATTGCAGAGGTCTCGAAAAAGAAGGGTCAACATTGCACATATTGACTCTTTGCATAAACCTAATGTAATTGTCAATAAAAGCCTTTGACACTTATGAAATGCTTGCAATTATACTTCAGTATACCATAGTAACATTTGACAAAAAGACCTAACACTGAAGCAGCAGACTGTGAAAATTAATATTTGTGTAATTAACAAAACTTTTGGCCACGGCTGTACATGTATGGGATGCACATGAAAATAAGCAAATAACTGTACTATGCCCATCGCAACCACAACTTATAAAAGTGTAAAATGTATCATCTCCTAAATGTAGTAAAGTCTATTTAGGAATCGGAACAGAAAAGTTGTGTTTCATGATGTGTTGTTACCTGGTTCACATTATTTAATTCCAGTTATTCTATGACTACAATAAAATGCTGAACTTCAGGAAAGTCCTGGGGTAAACCTCAGTACTGTTAGGCGACTCACTATTACCTAATTAAAATCCTCAGTCAAAACACTGTCCTGCCTTCCCTGTCCTTACTTGCACCTCACACTCACCCACCGACCCAAACGGCATACGTATAAAACAAATGCTCAAGGGCCCAGAATGCGGAAACTGATCTGCAGCAGGTGTCAAAGCAATGCTACCGACACCCTAAACCAAGACAGCAAATGCAGCGCGTTTGCCTGCTTCTGACATATGGTAAAGAAATCCCACGCAAATGCAGTGCATTTTTTAAAGTAGTGCATGCAGTGCAATTTCAACCCAGTCAAATTAATAGGCTAAAAACATGCTGCACTCAAATCCTTCCTGGTGTGAATTGGCCCTTACTCCACAACCCTTTCTTGGAGGCACACATGCTGTTAATTATTCTTGGTACAAATGTCAACTATAAAAAAGAATACTGATGATTTACGTTAACCCCTTCACGCCGACCGCAAGCAAATATGCGTTCTCGGCTTGGAGGGGTTATACCAATGGCGCCGCTTTCAAAAAAATACCTAGTATTCCAAAACGCCGATTTCTGCGTTTTGAATACTTTTAAGGGCAAAAGGAGAAATTTGGGGTCTTATAGACCCCTGCTCCATCCATAAAGAGTACCTGTTACTGACTATTACTGTTACAAGGGATGTTTACATTCCTTGTGACAGCAATAAAAATGATCAGAATTTTTATTTTTTTTAAAGAGAGTGTAAAAAATAAAAACATGCTCGCGTGTAGAAGCGAACGCATTCGTAAGTCGCGCCTGGAAATGTAAACGGTGGTCAAACCACACATGTGAGGTATCACCGTGATTGTTAGAGTGAGAGCAATAATTCTAGCACAGGATCTCCTCTGTAACTAAACTGGTAACCTGTAGAAATTTTTAAAACGTTGCCTATGGAGATTTTGAAGTACCGTAGTTTGTTGCCATTCCACTAGTGTGCGCAATTTCAAAGCATGACATTTTAGGTCTCTATTTACTCGGCATAACATCATCTTTCACATTATCCAAAAAAAAAGTTGGCCAACTTTATGGTTTTGTTTCTTTTTTAATTCATGAAAGGGTCTTTTTTTTTTTTTTTTTTTAACAAAAAATATTGTGTTGAAAGACCGCTGCGCAAATTGCAAGTGACATAAAATATTGCAACGATCTGCATTTTATTCTCTAGGGTCTGTACAAAAAAAAAAATATAATATAATATGATAATATATTTTTTTTTTTTTTGGGGGGGGGGGGGGGGGTGTTTCAAGTAATTTTTCTAGCAAAAAAAATACACATTTTAACTTGTAAGCAACAAATGTCAGAAAAAGGCTTAGGCATTAAGGAGGAAGAAAGAAAGAAAAAAAAAAAAAACAAACACACTCACAAAAAGAAATCTACTGGAGATACAACCTGCCCTGAGTTTATATTACCTACAATTCCTGGTGTAGCAAGTCCAACAATTTGACATTCACTAGGTAGAAGCTTCTCCAAGGCAGTTGCCATTTCTGAACCAGGTTTCTTTTTTGCTGGGGAAAAAAAAAGAAAAAAACAACTTTAGCAGAAGTCAGTAGACATGCAGAATGAATAGGTAATACAAATCAAAGGACAAACAAGAAGGTGCAGCATAATGAGGTTACCAAAATCCAGTCCCAGACCATTTTTATTTTGTGCATAGTTATCTATCCGAAAAACAAAATCTGTGTTTTTAACTGCATTTTGTGAATAAGTGGTATATGTAATAATTATAGCTTTGTCTTTTTCATTTAAAAACACCAAAAGACCAGCTGTGTTTTGCTTAACCATATATTTTAAATACTTCCAAGTGAGATATCTTGAAGCACAAATGAAAGTGACCTGACTAATCTTATAACTAGTCTTTTTAAACTAGATTGTTGTATGCTCGTATTATATTTGTCACTCTGATCACGTATCTCTTTAGCCGCATTGTGGAGACTTTCTTAGTCTGTGTAGGCTGGGCACACCTATGAGAATTGGATGTGACTTTCCCCACATCCAATTTGTATGACAGGAGATTGTGACCGGCTCTCTATGGAGCTGGTTCACATATCTCAGATGCGGATTGCACAGGTACACTGTGCGTCTTTGGCTGCTGGCACTATATAACAATAATAATAAAAAGTTGTTGATATAAAAACTTGAGAAAAAAAAAAAAAACAACTAAAAAAAGTCAACAACGTAGACCCATGTCCTGTGGAGGTATATACTATTGTATGGACTACCGCAATGTTGTACAACATATAGTCTGCAAGTATACTATCTATAGCTCCAGGCTATCAACTTTTTGGTGGCAGGAGCTGATATTATGGCAGTTTAGTGCAGTAATGTACGATTCCTGAACAGCGTGCAGGGAAATGACTAGCCCAGCTTCTGATCAGTACTGGAATTCCTAGGTGCCCTATGTGTGCCCTGGAAAAACATCACAGGTCACATGTACATGGGTGCATGCCAGTCTAACAATGCTTTCTTCCTGGTGATATAATCGTATCTAGTAACATTTGCAGGCTCTTAAAAACAAAGTTAGTGTTGTAATCTGGCTTTAATGTTCCACATCAAACGTATTCAGATGTTCTAAACAGCACTGACATGTGGGCTTGTGCTCCAGGTCCCTGCAACTGTGTACATACTGTATTTTTAATGTGGGACTCAATGGGAAAGGCTGGACAAGCTTGACATAGGGGGTTATTTACGAAAGACAAACCCACTTTGCATTACAAGTGCACTGCAAGTGTACTTGGAAGCGCAGTCGCTGTAAATCTGAGGGGTAGCTCTGAAATGAGGGGTAGCTCTGAAATGAGGGGTAGCTCTGAAATGAGGGGTAGCTCTGAAATGAGGGGTAGCTCTGAAATGAGGGGTAGCTCTGAAATGAGGGGTAGCTCTGAAATGAGGGGTAGCTCTGAAATGAGGGGTAGCTCTGAAATGAGGGGTAGCTCTGAAATGAGGGGTAGCTCTGAAATGAGGGGTAGCTCTGAAATGAGGGGTAGCTCTGAAATGAGGGGTAGCTCTGAAATGAGGGGTAGCTCTGAAATGAGGGGTAGCTCTGAAATGAGGGGTAGCTCTGAAATGAGGGGTAGCTCTGAAATGAGGGGTAGCTCTGAAATGAGGGGTAGCTCTGAAATGAGGGGTAGCTCTGAAATGAGGGGTAGCTCTGAAATGAGGGGTAGCTCTGCTGATTTTATCATCCAATCATGTGCAAGCTAAAATGCTGTTTTTTATTTCTTTGCATGTCCCCCCTGATCTACAGCAACTGCACTTCCAAGTGCACTTGTAGTGCAAAGTGGATTTGCCTTTCGTAAATAACCCCCATAGAGCTACTATGAGCAGCCATGCACTAACAAATGTCTAAATGTATTTTACACCATATTACCTTTCTTTGGTCCACAGTTTCCCCCTTGGTCATTAAGTGACCCAAAGTCTGTGAAGTACAGAAACATTTCTGGAATAATATATATTTTCTACAAGAGAGAGGACATATTAAACATTTAGTTATATCCAAGCATAAAAATGCATTATATGACAGATTTACAGTACAATCATATCTAAAAGGAGAGCTTCAACAAAAAAGTGGGAAAGGATCCATTTACATCTTGACTGATGGTGAACTCTATGTTTAAGATGTCAACCAATCTCTCTACTAAATGCAATGGACACCTTCCTACGCTCCGATATAGTCACAAAAAAGTCTGTACAACTTTCTGCTCACCTCCAAGAATAAAGTGATCTTCTGGCTACATAGTTGGCATCATATGCTAAACCCTGGTGCAAGCTGGCTACTAAATTGAACCTCTGGCTGCATAATAAAAAAACAAACTCTATCCACCTATCAGACACCAGATTTACTTACTCATGTATAAAACGGTGTTTAAAACCAAATCTGCTTGTGTTGTCCAAAGCACCAAAATGGAATTGGTTGCTGTGGATGACATGATGCTTTCAGACACCTGAGAGCCACTGGGTGGAACTGGCAGACCTAGACATGAACAGCTTAGAACCAAGTGAGTACCAACAAAATGGAGTCTGCTTGTTATACTAGCCATCAGAGACATCCTTGTTTTCTTGCTGTTAATACCTGTGACGCGGATAAGGGGGGTACCCGCTTTCTAGAATTAAAAAAAAAAAAAAAAAATCTACAAAAAATACAGTACTACTAAGTTATACACTGATCTGTATACAAAATAAAGTAACACAAAGCAGGATATATAGTTTTATTTGAATGAAAACTCAAACTGAGAAATGTCATTAAAGCGAAGTTCCACCCAAAAGTGGAACTTCCGCTTTAAGGTCTCCTCCCCAGCTCCTGTTTGCAAAACAGAGCTTTTGGGGAAGAGGGGGGGGAGCAAGTACACAATTTTGCCAGGTACCTGCTCCCACTTCCATTCCGGAAGCTCTCCCTCCCGAAGTCTTCTGGGACACATGACATGTCCTAGAAGACTTCGGGACCAGTCACAGAGCACAGTGCCGCATGCGCAGTGGCCACCCGGCTGTGAAGGTGCAAGCTGTGACAGCTGGGTGCCCATAGCAGAGATGCCGGCGCTGCCAAGGGAAGACACGGGGAGAACACAGTGCAGGTGAGTGCATCTCTGGATCGTGGGACAGGTGAGCGGCTGTTTATTAAAAGTCAGCAACTACACTTTTTGTAGCTGCTGACTTTAAATAAACAAAAATATGACTGGAACTCCACTTTAATAAACAGGTACAGATCAATAGAAATTCTATATAAAAAAGTAATACACATCTTAACCAAACAGAAATAAAATCATCTGAGGCTGTAAAAAACACAAATATAATACAAAGGGTCAGGCAATGCAGAGGCTAAATTCACCTTTAGAACATGTTACAACCGTATTTATGGTGTAACATGTTTCAGCAACCATCCCCCCTTCACCCCCCGACTGACAGTGGGCGGGGATTCCTCCCCCCACAGCTGCTGTCACTTTGAAAAATCGAAGTGGCTGTGCGGGCTACACCCGAGACCTGTGAATGAAGAAACTACTGTTCTAGGCTGCCGTCTTCCACCATGGCAGAGGGCTTGTAGTTTGCAACAGTCTACAAGTGAACTGATCACTATTCTAACTGAAAGCCCTACAGGAAAGCTGCAGGAAAAACTAATAAATGCAATTTTTTTCCCTACAAAATCATATGCATTTATTATTATTTTGTCCCTAAAGATGAACTTAGCCTCCAAACCTTTTGACTTTTTTATTATTTTTCTTGCACATATTTGGGTCTTCTTAGGAAAGTGTATTTTCACTCCATTCACTAAGCTAAGGGTAAATTCCAATGCAAAGTGAACAGCCTATTTTCCTTTAGTAAATCAACCCCGATATATTGGTTTTACATATTACTTATTCTATTACCCACTCTCATTGGATAAAAGCAACGTCTTCAACAGCATTTACTGCAATAAGGAGTCATTTGCTATTACCTTCATGTCCTGCTTCAGTGCTCTTCCTTGTTTATGCTAAAATCACGACATGCAGTAACAAACATTAAACAATTCAGAAATTGCAATGTGCACTGAAAGAATGTATGGTTTTCTTTAATTACTCTTACATCTGGGTTCAGTTTCTTCTGGTTTCACTTTTGAGATGGCTTACTCTATGACTGACACTCAACACTACCAGAGCAGAGGTCTCCAAACTGTGGCCCGGGGGCCAGATGCGGTCCTTTGCTTGCATTTATGTGGCCCTTGGGGCATTAGTCATCCCACTGGAATGAGACACTATTCTGCCCACTGATACCAACAATGGAGCACTATTTCTCCCAATGACACCAACAATGGGGCACTATTCCTCCCCTAATACCAAAGATGGGGTACTTTTTACTCCCACTGATGCCAGAAAAAAAAAAATCTATTCCTGCTGGCCACAGTCCGGCCCCCTAAAGTTTGAAGGACAGTAAACTGACCCTTTGTTTGGAAAGTTTAAAGTCCCCTGCTCTAGAGCATTGTTATGTCATATTCTCAATTTTTTTACAGTATGTCTGGAAGTTTATGTTTTTTAATGTATGTACACTGAAATGTTTGATCTTATTCATAAAATAAAAAATAAAAAATTGTAATATAAAAAAAGAAAATTGCAATGCAAATGAAAAGCATAGTCCACCTTTCTGACCATATTTCAGGTTACAGCTATTTTTAGGGTGTAACATGAAACATGTTCACACTCTCCAGCTATCCTTCCCCCTCAAACCACCCCTGCACAACCACATCATTCATTCACAGGGATCTGTGAATAAGATAATTACAAGTCCCATCTGCCTCTTTGGCTGAGGGACTCGTACAGCTCAAGGGAGCACAAGTACAGTGATGTCACCGCACTGGTAGTCCATTGTTCACTTCTTCCAGCCCCATAACAGGTCTATAGCTCTGTATGAACCTGGGGCTAAAGGAAGAGTCAGCAGGAGCCTGTGCAGTGCACCTGCAATGCTCTCCAAAGCTAAAGTTTAATAAATGCACTTTTTTTATTATTATTATTGTGGGTGCATTTATTACATTTTTGAAAATGGTGGCCTGTGCCTTTAGATTGGATTAAAGTGTCATACCTCAAGTTCTTCTGTCACAGCATGGACCAGAGAATGACCACCCAAATCCATGCTGCTTCCTGCTCCAATGGAGGATATCCAGGTTATTTTTTGCCTTGCTTTCAGCTTTCGACAAGCACAAACCCTCCACAGTCTGCAAACACTGAGACCAAAAATAGCGAATTAAATGAAATATATCAAAACAAGACATGATCACTATGTTTTCTCCATGAAAACAAATTGCCTTTTTAATTCTAATCTGCAGCAATCTGATTTTCTACAACTTCACATTTATCTTTTAACCCTAAAAAGTCCTTTCCGTTGATCTTGGCCTCCTCCAAATCCCTTTTATTTGTCTTTTGGCTGCTGTGATTAGATTTCCTGTTAGAGGGTGGCTAGGTTTATTCTCCATCACCCTAATGTATGTAGAAATGTGACCACCCTCTCTTGTTCTCCCACTGAGATGAACTATAGGCTGTATAGTAGAGCTGCACGATTAATCCTTAAGAATCTGTATTGCAATTTTTTTCCCCGTTGCGATCTTGACAGAGTATTTTCTCTGCTCTGCTTAAGTCGATAGCTGTCAAAAGATAGGAGAAGAAGAAAAAAAAAAAAAAAAAAAAAAAAAAACGGGCAGTCTGCCAAGAATCACAACATTCTTTAGCAGTGGAACTTATGTATAAACATTGTAACAATTTGTCCTTTAGATCAAAAGGAAAACACTTTGGTGTGTAAATGAGGGAAGTTTAACCACTTAAAAACACTAAATCTTTTTCTGACATTTGTTGGTTTCAAGTTAAAATCTTTTTTTTTTTTTTTTTTTACTCAGAACCCCCAAACATACATAAAATTGCATTTGAATGACTGCTGCGCAAATACAGTGTGACATAAAATATTGCAACAACCACCATTTTATTCTCTAGGGTCTCTACAAAAAAAAAATATATAGAGAGAGAGAGAGAGAGAGAGAGAGAGAGATAGATAGATATAATTTTTTTTGTAGAGACCCTAGAGAATAAAATGGTGGTTGCTGCAATATTTTATGTCACACTGTATTTGCGCAGCAGTCATTCAAATGCAATTTTTTGGGGAAAAAAAATTACACTTTAATGAATAAAAAAAAAAAAAAAAAAAAAACCCAAACCAGTAAAGTTAGCCCAATTTGTTTTTGTATACTGTGAAAGATTTTACACCGCAAGAATCATGATCCTTTTATTCTAAGCAAAAAAATAGTGATGATCATTTTAGTCAGAATCGTGCAGCTCTACTGTATCGTGTGCATAGAGCAATGTACAGCCCACAACTAATGTGCACTGCTTGTTCAAACAAACTGAAGTGAGGGGGGGGGGGGGGAGGTTTAGTAGCTCACATAGGACATTACAAGGATGCAGAGAAACACAGTAAAAAATGTTTTATGAAAAAATAGATTACAGGGCTATTAAAGTGGAACTCCACCCATAATTGGAGTCCCCCCCTATCCCCTCAGTCCTCTAGGACACATCACAGGTCCCAGAAGACTGCGGGACCATTTACAAAGTGCAGCGTGGCTCTTGCATGCGTAGTGGGCAGCCGGCTGTGAAGCCAAAGGCAGCATAGTCGGCTGCCCACAGTTAGGATGCCTGCGCCAGGAACCTGGAGGCTGGTGAACAACTGGCTTGGGTGAGGACAGCGCTGGATCCCTGGACAGGTAAGTGTCCTCCTATTAATAGTCAGCAGATACATGATTTGTAGCTGCTGACTGAGGGTTTAGTTCCACTGTAATTGGAATTACATTAAAAAGTCTGAATAATAACAATAGCACCCAGCCCCGCCCACAATGGGTGAAATACATGAAGTCAAAGGGCCCTTCCCATAATAAAAGTACACACCAGGCCGCTCTCAGTAGCGTTTTGCTGGGCAGGAAGCTCATCACTCTCTCCACCACCTCGGCCAGGCTGCTGAGGACGTAGTGTCCCTGGTTCTCAAGGCTGTTGTGGCTCCTGGGCCCATTGCTGTCCCCCATATCGCCATACAGATCCAATTCCATCTCCGACATTTTTAATAAGCCTTCCACTTCCGCCGGAACTGGCTCGTTGCCGTGGAAACCACGTAAGCCGTAGCCAGGCCGCTGACGTCACCGCCATGTTTGATCAGGGAAGAGCTGTGTGGGGAAGGCGTTGTAAAGCGCATGTCTGCTGTACAAGGAGCTGGAATGATAGTGAAAGCGCAAAAGAGGCATTGAGTGAGTTGATTAGGTGCTTGGAAGGAAATTGTCTTATGTGTAAACATGCTATACACTCTCCAGAAGTATCTGCATAACACAAAAATTTTCATCCAGATTCTACAGTGTGCCTTATGTCACCCAATGCTAAAACGTGGGAAGGTGTGAAAAAAACGAAACATCAGTTAAAAGGAACGTATAAATAAAAAAACTGATTGTGAGCGGCCAGGATCTTTTAACCACTTTAATACCCCCTTCCCCTACCCCCTTTTACCCCCCTCCTGCCCAGGATGTTTTCAGCTTTTAGTGCTGTCGCACTTTGAATGACAATTGAAAGGTCATACAACACTTTAACCAAACACATTTTTTAAACCAGAGCTTTCTCTTGGTGGTATTTAATCACCACTGTTTTTTTTATTATTTGCTAAAAAAAAAAAAAAAAAAACGAAAAAAGACCGTAAATTTTGAAAAAAAAAAAGTTTTTCTTAGTTTATGTTCTAAAATTTTGTAAATAAGTAATTTTTCTCCTTCCCTGATGCACACTGATAGGCTGCACTGATGAGTAGGCATTAATATGCATCACTGAAAGGCTATCGTTGCGACGTGTGCCATAGATGAGGTGCATGTGATGTCATTACGTCACATGCCATCAAGGCAGATGCGGCTGATAGATTTTTCTGCCTACAGTACATGAGGATGCTGGGGGAACCACGTGGGACACACCTTTGGGCCTATGCAGCTATTTAACATACTGTGGTGGTGCTTTTCAGGCCAGTCCTTCAACTTGAGACACCCCTGGTGGCTTCAACACCATCATTTTATTGGAACAATTAAAGGGCAGACAATCCCTCCAACTACATAGGAAGGCTCAGAATAACATGTCGAAGGAGTACACCCTGCTATGAACTGTGAGCCCTCTTTTATACTACATTGTACCACATTTTACCTAGGGTTATGCTGTGTTTTCAAACCTCCCCAGTCCTAGTGCTGGATGTGTCCGAACCTGACTTGGGACTTTGCTGGGCCTGCAAGTTGGCTGGTGCAACACTGTCCTTGCACTGCTGCTTAGTTTACAGAGGTCCCATGGGAATCCTAGCCCACCCAGTCACTGTTGTTACTCCTTGATATTATTGTAACTTCACTTTTATGTTGTAATAATTACAAGGAATCTGATGGCACCCTAACCTTCCTCCATTTCAGCACCTTTTCTCTCCTTTAGGCCATGCTACCCCTCCGCGGGTGGCTATGTTGGTTACGGAGTACCTAATATTCCCACATTTTTGGCACTTTTTTGTCTCCCCTCCTAGGTATCTTTAAACTTAAACCACCTGGAACAACCATGTATCTAGTGGTAGGGATTCCCCACCTTTTACAGTATCTCACAAACGTGAGTACACCCCTCACATTTTTGTAAATATTTTATTATAACTTTTCATGTGACAACACTGAAGAAATGACACTTTGCTACAATGTAAAGTAGTGTACAGCTTGTATAACAGTGTAAGTTTGCTGTCCCCTCAAAATAACTCAACACACAGCCATTAATGTCTAAACCGCTGGCAACAAAAGTGAGTATACCCCTAAATGAAAATGTCCAAATTGGGATTAGCCATTTTCCCTCCCTGATGTCATGTGACTCGTTAGTGTTACAAGGTCTCAGGTGTGAATGGGGAGCAGGTGGTAAATTTCGTGTTATCGCTCTCACCCTCTCATACTGGTCACTGGAAGTTCAACTTGGCACCTCATGGCAAAGAACTCTCTGAAGATCTGAAAAAAAAGAATTGTTGCTCTACTTAAAGACGGCCTAGGCTATAAGAAGATTGCCAAGACCCTGAAACTGACCTGCAGCACGGTGGCCAAGACCATAAAACGGTTTAACAGGACAGGTTCCACTCAGAACAGGCCTTGCCATGGTCGACCAAAGAAGTTGAGTGCACATGCTCAGCGTCATATCCAGATATTGTCTTTGGGAAATAGATGTATGAGTGCTGCCAGCATTGCTGCAGAGGTTGAAGGGGTGGGGGGTCAGCCTGTAAGTGCTCAGACCATACAGCGCACACTGCATCAAATTGGTCTGCATGGCTGTCGTCGCAGAAGGAAGCCTGCAAACAGTTTGCTGAAGACAAGCAGACTAAAGACATGGATTACTGGAACCATGTCCTGTAGTCTGATGGGACCAAGATAAATTTATTTGGTTCAGATGGTGTCAAGCGTGTGTGGTGGCAACCAGGTGAGGAGTACAAAGACAAGTATGTCTTGCCTACAGTCAAGCATGGTGGTGGGAGTGTCATGGTCTGGGGCTGCATGAGATCTCCCGGCACTGGGAAGCTACAGTTCATTGAGGGAATGTCATGAATGTCAACATGTACTGTGACATACTGAAGAAGAGCATGACCCCCTCCCTTCAGAGACTGGGCTGCAGGGCATTATTCCAACATGATAATGACCCCAAACACACCTCCAAACAGTGGCGGCCCGTCCATAGGGGGTGCCGCCCCCCCCCCTCCTGTAGTCACCAAAAAAAATAAAATAAATAAAAAATACTTTTTAAAAACGGCCCCTTTAAGAAAAAAAAAAAAAAAAAAAATCGCAAAAAAAGTCCTTTAGCTAAGTGCACTGTGTTCGAGCGCCAGACACAGTGCACTATGAGAAGCGCCACGTCAGTGCAATCATGAGATTGCAGACGTGGCGCTTCATTGGCGGGGTTTGGAGCCGCTTTGCAGCGCAAACCATCACGCCGAGCAGTATCTGCCAGGCGCCCGGCCGGGTGCTTTGTTTTCAGTATGAGATCAAAGTCACTTCAGGCGGGCTACAAAAAGATGGCCGCCGTGAGGACTAATCCCCTTGTGTTCAGTGGAGAGGGGAGGCCGCCCCTCTCCACTGAACACACAGAGAAAGCCAGGAACTAGCTGGGGAGAGTCACAGACGTGGCTTGAAGGAGGACAGATGGGGGACACAGATGTAATGAGGGGCTCCGCTGGGGACACAGATGCAAGGAGGGGCTCCGCTGGGGTCACAGATGTAAGGAGGGGCTCCGCTGACGGGGACCCAGATGTAAGGAGGGGTTCCGCTGACGGGGACCCAGATGTAAGGAGGGGCTCCGCTGACGGGGACCCAGATGTAAGGAGGGGCTCCGCTGGGGACACCTGATGTAAGGAGGGACTCCGCTGGGGGCACCTGATGTAAGGAGGGACTCCGCTGGGGGCACCTGATGTAAGGAGGGACTCCGCTGGGGGCACCTGATGTGAGGACGGACTCCGCTGGGGGCACCTGATGTGAGGACGGACTCCGCTGGGGACATCTGATGTAAGGACGGACTCCGCTGGGGGCACCTGATGTGAGGACGGACTCCACTGGGGACACCTAATGTAAGGATGGACTCCACTGGGAGCACCCGATGTAAGGACGAAATCCGCTGGGGGTACCTGATGTAAGGACGAAATCCGCTGGGGGCACCTGATGTAAGGATGGACTCCGCTGGGGATACCTGATGGCATCTGGTGGCAGGCGACGTGGCAAGTGACACGCTTAGGGCTCCCACTGATTCTGCATTATGGTGAGTTGAATGATTTAATTTTATATTACAATGTAATAATAGAAATAATGTGCTTCAATCATCCTGACGCTATAACACCAGGTGTTTGGAGTATCTTTATCTGCTGATTGTTAAACTTTCTAGAATACACATATTTCTATTGTTGTGTAGGATCTGGGCCTGCTGTCCCTCCCTCTCCCTCATCCCTCGTTCATCTCAGACGCTAACCACACCACCTTAGAGCCACGCCCACTATTTCACTGAAACCACGCCCATTTTCACCAAGTGGGAGGGGTCCAAAAGGAAGGGTGGGGTCTGGCGCCCCCCATCCTAAAACTTCACGAGCCGCCACTGCCTCCAAGACAACCGCAGCTTTGCTAAAGAATCTGAGGGCTGATGGACTGCTAAGCATGTCTCTAGACCTAAACCCTATTGAGCATCTGTGGGGCATCGTCAAACGAAAGGTGGAGGAGCACAAGGTCTCTAACATCCACCAGCTCCATGATGCCGTCATGGAGGAGTGGAATAGGACTCTAGTGGCAACCTGTGAAGCTCTGGTGAACTCCATGCCCAAGAGGGTTAAAGCAGTGCTGGAAAATAATGGAGGCCACACAAAATATTTACACTTTGGGCCCAATTTGGACATTTTCACTTAGGGGTATACTCACTTTTGTTGCCAGTGGTTTAGACATTAATGGCTGTCTGTTGAATTATTTTGAGGGGACAGCAAATTTACACTGTTGTACAAGCTGTACACTCACTACTTTACATTAAAGCAAAGTGTCATTTCTTCAGTGTAGTCACATGAAAACATATAATAAAATATTTACAGAAATGCAAGGGCTATACTCACTTTTGTGAGATACTGTACATCCTATACTTGGGATGTGGTTCACTCTTGGAGTGGTATGTGCCTTGTATTTTTATTTTTCCTTCTTTTAATGCTGTGCCCTTTTTTGCTTTTCCCCCCTCCCCAATCCCTCCAGTCCTGCAGGCTTGGGTCCTCCCCTCTATGGCTGCACTTTTATGCCTTGGACACCCTGGCTCCTGGCCTCAGTCACTTTAGCTTACCTCCTTCCCTTCACCATGGCTAATGCACCCCTGCTGATCTATTCCCAAAACATACATGGGTTCAACTCCCCTATCAAAAGGTTAAATGTTTTCCACCATCTTAAATCTAGCTAAATTAATATTGTGTGCCTACAAGAGACCAGGTTTTCCTCCTCTTCTTTCCAGAAGGAAAAAAAGAAAGTATCTACGAGATACAAATGATTATCATCTGGAACAGGTTTTCAATTGGCAGATTAATCCTTAGCAAGGTAAAACAGGATCAATTACATCATCATCTGACAGAGAGGTCAGGATAGTCACCCCAAGAAGAGAACAAAGATACAGAACACCAGAAAGAAGATCAAGAACCCCTGAAGCACCAATATTTCTAAGAGAACCAGAGGGGGAACAAGAAAGAACATATAGGGAAGACAATGGTCCAAGAACCCCAAGACCTTGGTGGAAAAATAAAACCAAAAATAAGTCACCAAGAAGACCTTACTGGAGGAATAATGGCAATAGAAAAAAATCAGAGACCTCATCACCATATAATAACCAGAGACCATATTATTCACCAAACAATCAAACTAATGTCTCACCCTATTATCAACACGGGAATGGAAGGAATCCTATGAATGGGAATCAAGGCCAACATTACCAGCAATATAATAGGAATGACCCAAGAGATTACCAACAGAATACATATAGAAATGAGCCAAGAGACTACCATCAGAGCGCACATAGAGATGAACCAAGAGAATACTATCAGAACTCCAATAGAAATGAACCAAGAGATTACCATCAGAATCCAAACAGGAATGATCCTAGAGATTACCAATCTCACTCCAATAGGAATGAACCTAGGGAGCATGATCAATCTAAATATGAAGCAAGAAGTCCGGTACACACTGTTAATAGGTATGAACCATTAAGGGACTATAATGATGAAGAACAGTCGCGGTCTATTTTAGAACACCGCAGGAATGAAGATCCACCCCCCAGACAGGACCAGATGATCAGAGAAAGAAGCCCAGACAAAAAAGGGGATGCCGAGGTGGATTCAAAATTCAAAAGAAAAAGAGAACAATAGGAGAAGGCATATACAATATTAGTGGAATAGAATTAACAAAAGCAGAATTAACCACTTCAGAAGGATTTACCCCTTTAATGACCAGAGCACTTTTTACAATTTGGCACTGCGTTGCTTTAACTGCTAATTGCGCGGTCATGCAATGCTGTACCCAAACGAAATTTGCGTCCTTTTCTTCCCACAAATAGAGCTTTCTTTTGATGGTATTTGATCACCTCTGCCGTTTTTATTTTTTGCGCTATAAAAAGGGAAAAAGACCAAAAATTTTTTAAAAAAATGATATTTTCTACTTTTTGTTATAAAAAAAATCCAATAAACACAATTTTAGTCATACATTTAGGCCAAAATGTATTCGGCCACATGTCTTTGGTAAAAAAAATGTCAATAAGTGTATATTTATTGGTTTGCGCAAGTTATAGCGCCTACAAACTAGGGTACATTTTCTGGAATTTACACAGCCTTTAATATATGACTGCCTATGTCATTTCTTGAGGTGCTAAAATGGCAGGGCAGTACAAAACCCCCACAAATGACCCCATTTTGGAAAGTAGACACCCCAAGGAAATTGCTGAGAGGCATGTTGAGCCCATTGGATATTATTTTTTTTGTCCCAAGTGATTGAATAATGACTAAAAAAAAAAAAATTACAAAAAGTTGTCACTAAATGATATATTGCTCACACAGGCCATGGGCATATGTGGAATTGCACCCCAAAATACATTTAGCTGCTTCTCCTGAGTATGGGGATACCACGTGTGGGACTTTTTAGGAGCCTAGCCGCGTACGGGGCCCCGAAAACCAAAATACCACCTTCAGGATTTCTAAGGGTGTAAATTTTTGATTTCACTCTTCACTGCCCACTGCCTATCACAGTTTCGGAGGCCATGGAATGCCCAGGTGGCACAACCCCCCCCCCCCAAATGACCCCATTTTGGAAAGTAGACACCCCAAGCTATTTGCTGAGAGGCACGGTGAGTATTTTGCAGCTCTCATTTGTTTTTGAAAATGAAGAAAGACAAGAAAAAATTTTTTTTTCTTTTTTCAATTTTCAAAACTTTGTGACAAAAAGTGAGGTCTGCAAAATACTCACTATACCTCTCAGCAAATAGCTTGGAGTGTCTACTTTCCAAAATGGGGGGGGGGGTGGGGGGGTTGTGCCACCTGGGCATTCCATGGCCTCCGAAACTGTGATAGGCAGTGAAGAGTGAAATCAAAAATTTACACCCTTAGAAAGCCTGAAGGCAGTGCTTGGTTTTCGGGGTCCCGTACGAGACTAGGCCCCAAAAAAGTCTCACACATGTGGTATCCCCATACTCAGGAGAAGCAACAAAATGTATTTTGGGGTGTCACATATTCCCATGGCATGTTTGAGCAATATATCATTTAGTGACAACTTTGTGCAAAAAAAAAAAAAAAAAAAAAATTTGTCTCTTTCCGGCAACTTGTGTCACAATATAAAATATTCCATGGACTCGACATGCCTCTCAGCAAATAGCTTGGGGTGTCTACTTTCCAAAATGGGGTCATTTGGGGGGGTTTTGAACTGTCCTGGCATTTTATGCACAACATTTAGAAGCTTATGTCACACATCACCCATTCTTCTAAACACTTGAAGACAAAGCCCTTTCTGACACTTTGTTTACATGAAAAAATTATTTTTTTTTGCAAGAAAATTACTTTGAACCCCCAAACATTATATATTTTTTTAAAGCAAATGCCCTACAGATTAAAATGGTGGGTGTTTCTTTTTTTTTTCACACAGTATTTGCGCAGCGATTTTTTCAAACGCATTTTTTGGGGAAAAAACACACTGTTTTAAATTTTAATGCACTAAAACACACTATATTGCCCAAATGTTTGATGAAATAAAAAACATGATCTTAGACCGAGTACATGGATACCAAACATGACATGCTTTAAAATTGCGCACAAACGTGCAGTGGCAACAAAATAAATACATTTTTAAAAGCCTTTACAGGTTACCACTTTAGGATTTACAGAGGAGGTCTACTGCTAAAATTACTGCCCTCGATCTGACCTTCGTGGTGATACCTCACATGCATGGTGCAATTGCTGTTTACATTTGACGCCAGACCGACGCTTGCGTTCGCCTTAGCACGAGAGCAGGGGGGGACAGGCGTGTTTTTTTTTTTTTTTTTCTTTATTATTTTTTTGCTTTTTTATCTTATTTTTAAACTGTTCCTTTCATTTTTTTTTTTTTTAAATCATTTTTATTGTTATCTCAGGGAATGTAAATATCCCCTATGATAGCAATAGGTAGTGACAGGTACTCTTTTTTGAAAAAATTGGGGTCTATTAGGCCCTAGATTTCTCCTATGCCCTCAAAGCATCTGACCACACCAAGATCGGTGTGATAAAATGCTTCCCCAATTTCCCAATGGCGCTGTTTACATCTGGCGAAATCTAAGTCATAAAATGCTCGTAGCTTCTGGTTTCTTAGGCCATAGAGATGTTTGGAGCCACTCTGGTCTCTGATCAGCTCTATGGTCAGCTGGCTGAATCACCGGCTGCATTCTCAGGTTCCCTGTTGAGACAGGAGAGCCAGAGAAAAACACGGAAGACGGTGGGGGCATTCCCTCCCACTGCTTGTAAAAGCAGTCTAGAGGCTAATTAGCCGCTAGGATTGCTTTTACATGAAAGCCGACCGCTGGCTGAAAAGAATGATACCAAGATGATGCCTAAACCTGCAGGCATCATTCTGGTATAACCACTCAAAGTCGTGAATGACGTACCTGAAGACAAAAAAATGGTTAACAATAAAACACAGTAAACGGTAAAGTATAAAAAATTGCATACCTGAAAAGCAAACATGATAAAACATAATAACAATAAAACATTGCAGAATAGAATACAGTAAAAAAGAGCAGAACAATAGAGAGAGAATAGAGAGAGAGAGAACAATAAAACGACAACTATTTTTTTTTATTTTATATTTTATAGTTGTGTTTTTTTTTTTTTTTTTTTTTACACTTTTTTTTGTAACTAACTTTTATAACTGTAACCGGTTCCAGGTTTGGGTCTCTCAAAATGCGATGGCATCTTGGGAGACCCTGTGAAAGTGTGTCCTAGTCTGTGCAATGCTGTACCCTACGCTAATACTCAACTAGTGTATGGTAGCGTTCAAAACATTCACCAATGCAAAGACCAGGATTGTCAGGACAGGAGGGACAATAATAGCGGGTGTCACGCCTATATCTGCGCTTGCTGCAGACACGACATCATTTTGGGGGGGGGGTTCGTTGGGTAGGGGTACTCGGGAGGACATAAAAATGCCTCTCATGTAGCCGACTGCATTTGGTTGGGGATGTGAATGGGGGAAGTACGGGCGCTGCAGAAGTGGTGGGTTCCCAATTAGGATTGGCGAAAGCAGCAGGAAGGGCACTATGGGCACGACGGGCTTGTTTGTCTTCTTGGTGGCAGCGGGACACTACTTGTGCTTGCCACCTCACCAGCTTGAACTGCACTTATGGGACACGCCACGTCACCAAGTGTTACTGCAGTGCTGGTTTGACTACGACCGGGGTGTACTAGGCCGCTGGTGCTTGCCAGTTCACCAAAACGCTACAAAAAAAACTGTTAGCGATCGCAGGGATCAGGCCTGACTCTGCGAACGCTGCAGTTATGGGTTTAGTGTTTTATAAGTGACAGTGATCGATCGATACTGCACTTGGCTGGGCTGGGCGGAGGGGCAAAACGCAGGTGCTAGCAGGTATCTGGGCTGATCCCGCTAACACTGCGTTTTTGGGAACCCTAAACTGCTGGGGACGCTAGTATAGATCTGATCGGATCAGATATTGATCCGTTCAGATACTATACCACTAAGGGAGGCGTATGCTGCGTGCGTGGGTGTTAGCGGTACTGGCGCTAATCTGACGCTGCCTGGCGCGACGCATATCACCGCCGGGCGATCAGGGGGCTAAACCTTTATTCGGTAATAAACGGCGGGTGCCCTGACACTATAAAAATAAACGAACTAACCAGCGTCACCCGTAACAGTTATACGGTGATCACTGGTGAAAGGGTTAACTAGGGGGCAATCAAGGGGTTAAAACATTTATTCGGTAGTATATGGGGGTCCCTGTCGCTATAAAACACTGACGCAAACCTAAATATTTACCTCCCTAACTAGCGTCACCAGCGACTCTAATACAGCGATCAGAAAAATGATCGCTTAGTGACACTGGCGACGGGGGGTGATCAAGGGGTTAAAACTTTATTAGGGGGGGGTTAGGGGGGTACCCTAGACCTACAGGGGGCTAACCCTAACTGCCACAAACTGACACCATGCAGTAATCAGGAAAAAAAAACAAAAACTGCTTGGTGTCAGTGTGACGGGGGGGGGGTGATCTGGGGGGAAATGGGGGTGTATTGTGTGCCTGGCATGTTCTACTGGGATGTGTTGTGTTTTACACTCACATTTCAGTCTTCTCTCGTTGGCACCGGAGCGGCGGAAAATACCAAGCCGAGGAGAGATGACGTCACATCCCCTGCCTCTGTGTACTATACAGAGGCAGGGGAAGATTCTGATTGGCTGGGAGCGATCGTGAGGGAGGGGCCCGAATGGATGGCCTCCCCCTCATCACTGAACGCTCCCAGACCAAAGCCGACCGCCTCTGGCACTGGGGGGGGGGTCCGATCGGACCCCCCGCCCGCGGGAAGGCAATCAAGTACCAGGTACGTGATTTTGCCTGCCCGTGCCATTCTGCCGACGTATATTGTCGTTAGGCGGTCGGCAAGTGGTTAACCACACTAGATAATGGATTGAAATATGCCCCCACAAAAAAATCTCAATAAATTCGAAATGTACGTCGACATTCAAAAATATACTAGGAAACTCAACATCACGAAGTACATGTTAACCAAGCCCCCTACCAGTCACACCACTGAATTGGAAACCTCGGGGAGAATTATTCATAGTAATCTGTGAAACAAATCACTGTTTAACCCACCGGCTCAAAACAATGAACATATAGAAGTATTCAGTAGAATGGTGACGCAGGAACTGGACCAGCTGAAGTTTAAAAAAATACATGAACCTCGAACTATCCAAACAGGAACAGACATTTATTGATTGAAGATAGAACCAAGGATAGTAAAACAAATAACGATATACCCTTAATAATGAATTATAGTGTCCAACATAAACAGGTGGAGAAAATTATTAAAAAAATACATTGTCCCTTGTTAAAAGCAGACAAAGCTCTCAGTAGTGTCCTGCCCGAACGACCTCGTTTTATCTATAGACGAGTTCCAACATTAAGAGATTTGATAGCTAAAAATGTCCCGGTGCCTCCCAGAAGGGTGACAGGACTATCATTCTTTCAGGGTAAGGGGTTTTTCCCATGCAAGAGATGTTATGCCTGTCGGAATACCCATTTTAATGGGCAAAAATGGACCAAGTTTACATCAACTAGTACGAATAAAGAATACGAAATTAGGGACTTTATATCGTGCAGAACTGAAGGAGTAGTATATATTCTACAATGTTCATGCTCACTACAATATATTGGGAGAACCAAAAGACCTATGTGGAAGCGTATTAGGGAGCATATTCAAAATATTAAGAATGCTTTCCCTAACCACTAAGCCACCGCCCACCGTCATATGACGGCTGGACGAGGCTTCTATTGTTCTGGGAGGACGTCATATGACGTCCTCGCCCTCCCGAGCCACTAGGGGGCGCGCGCGCCCGCTGCGTCACTCGGGACCCGGTGCGCATGCGATTGCCGGGTAACAGAGCAGGAGCGTGGATCTGTGCATGTAAACACAGATCCACGTCCTGTCAGAGAGGAGAGGAGACCGATGGCGTGTCCCTTGTACATAGGGACAGCGATCGGTCACCTCCCCCAGTCAGTCCCCTCCCCCCACAGTTAGAATCACCTCCTTAGGTCATACATTAACCCCTCGAGCGCCCCCTAGTGTTAACCCCTTCCCTGCCAGTCACATTTACACAGTAATCAATGCAATTTTATAGCATTGATCGCTGTATAAATGTGAATGGTCCCAAAAATGTGTCAAAAGTGTCCGATGTGTCCGCCGCAATATCGTAGTCACAATAAAAATTGCAGATCGCCGCCATTACTAGTAAAAAATAAATAAATAATAAAAATACTATAAATCTATCCCGTATTTTGTAGACGCTATAACTTTTGCGCAAACCAATCAATATACGCTTATCGCAATTTTTTTTTACCAAAAATATGTAGAAGAATACGTATCGGCCTAAACTGAGGAAAAAATTTGTTAAAAAAAAAAATTGGATATTTATTATAGCAAAAAGTAAAAAATATTGTGTTTTTTCAAAATTGTCCCTCTTCTTTTGTTTATAGCGCAATAAATAAAAACCGCAGAGGTGATCAAATACCACCAAAAGAAAGCTCTATTTGTGGGGAAAAAAATTATAAAAATTTAATTAAGGTGCAGTGTAATATGACCGCGCAATTGTCATTCAAAGTGCGACAGCGCTGAAAACTGAAAAATGGCTTGGGCAGGAAGGGGGTGTAAGTGCCCTGTATTGAGGTGGCTAAGCATAGTGTCTCTAGACATTTTGCAACACATCACAATAGAGACCCCACATGCTTAAAATTTTGGGGGATCCAGAGATATAAACCACACTGGAGAGGCTCAAACAAAATAAGAGAATTGAGCAAAAATGAGTCTAGATGGATATTCGAGATGGGTACTCTTGCGCCGAAAGGTCTAAATATTGATTTTGATATTAATTGTTTCATATCAGATTATTAAATATATTTTTTAATTATAATTTTAAATGATTTTAGCGATTTCAATAATTTTTTAAAATAATTTTTATTGATTTTCTGGTTTGGTTGTATATATGATATTTGTCATATGTCTCTATGCTTTATATACATATTTGTCTATACCGAGTTTACAATCAGCACCCTGGTTTTGATTGATTGGTTTGTGCAATGCTATTTAAGTTTTAATTTATCAATACTTGATGGAGCTTGTATGATTATTTTTGGCTCACTTCGGGATTGTGCAATACTGATAAACCACCACATGATGGAGCTTTTATGGTTTTCGATTCAGGGTCGCACAGTACCGAATAGCCACCACTTGAGGGAGTCTGTGCAATTACCTGAATGTTGCTCTACTCAGGGTTGTTAATATGCAACACCAGTATTAGCCACTTGAGGGAGCTTACTTGATTATAAAGTATATCCATTCCCTATATATATTTTTTTTTTCTTCTTCGTTTTAACTTTGTTATTGCTTTAATGTATTAATAAAACATTGTATCTTAATAATATACATGTTTAAGCATAAGAGGTAGCAGTATGATGAACTGATGATTACTATGGTAACCTGAATGCCATCTGACATAAATATGGAGACTCTGGCATCTCGGGTTTATCCTTGAGAAAGTCACGCGGTCTGTGACGTAACGCGTGGGAGGAGCCAGTGACGATCACTGCTGTTTGATACATCTGCTTCACAGCAGCGGCTCTCTGAAAGAGTATCGTTCACAGCGGCTGACTGCAACTTCTATGCCTCTAAGCCTGAACAAACCGGGCGCTTGTGAGTGTATCACTGTGCTGTTAAAACCTTAGCTTTTATTGAGTTAGTTCATTGCGCAATGATATCTTCTCTGCTTATTTTTCATAAATCTATCGCATGTTGAGACTACACATTGAATCAAAGCGCAACTCATCATCATTATTATTCATCTGGAAAAGTGTCTTTTGAATTTCAATGACTTAAGCTATGAACAGGATGGCTAATCATCATAGTGTTTAACCCCTCATTTCTAATGACGGATGGATTGCTGGGCTGATTATTTGATTAACTTATCATCCTGATTTTTGATTGATAGTGTTTTTTCCTTTTTTTCCCCTTATTCCACTTAAGGATATTGCTAATTTAAATGTTTCATATTGATAGTAGCATCTACATATTTGTATTACCTTACCATATGGTTTATTACTGATATTTACATCAGTTATTATTATTGGTTTTCTAATTGCTATATTGGCACGATTTTTATGTTCACTTATTAACATCATTGTATTAAGTTCACTACAGGGAATTTGTATGCACTTCAAGCACTTTGTATTAACCACATTACCTATTTTAACTTTATTATATATATGGAGCGAGCCGTGTATTAACTGATTGGTGGAGCGTATTTATATTTATTGATTTAGCAGTACGGTTTTTTAATCACTCATATACTGTATGCACTTTTATTGATTACACTATTTATTTGCACCTATTTGCATTGTATATGAAGTGAGATGTGCATTGATTGAGAATTAATTAGAGCGCTTCAACTTTATATAAATTTTACTTATGAGCATGGCTTCTGACCACTTTTATGATTGATAGCAGCTTAATTTATTTTTCAGTCACCATTTATTTTTTTAATCACCAATCATTCTATCACTATTTATCTCCATTTCAGCGCTTGGTATTTATATAATTTTACTATTAATACATTTAGCTGTTCTATACTAATTTCAAACCCTGTTCATCCGAGCCCCCTCCTTATACTTACACCTACTGCAGAATAGGATTCTTCTCTTTATTTGGGCCTATAAGTGTCCCAGGGTCCCACGTTCCACTCTCTAAACAAAGACTATGGGAAGGGTTTGGGGTCCCTAACATGGTGAAAGTACATGGCAGTGCAAATCTCCCAACTATGCTTACTCCATGTAACTACAGTACTGATGTTCCGCTTTGGATGCCCTTGAAACTCCCCAATTGCAAGCCAATTTCAGTGTCAGCCCTGCTGTGGCTTCCCCACAGACTTCGTCCTCCCTCCCATGTCCGCTTATGCTACACAGCCTGAGACTGTGGGACTCAGTCCATTACTCGGGCAAGCTCAAGTCCCCCTTTCTCCCTCTTTTCAATAACCCTCTATTCCCACTAGATTTTGAACAACAGGACTCATTTTCTTGGTTGTCATCTCGTGGATTTACACAGGTCCACCACCTTCTTATGTTCTGCACCTTTCCATTCTGGCCCTCAATCCAGGAGACTACTGAAGCACCACCTGCAGTTTTTTTGTTATGCTTAACTCCGTCATTGGGTGATCTCTCTAAGACGCAATTCCACTTATCCTTTTTCAAAAACAGCTTTTGAACATACCTGCTTACACTCCCCCAGCATCATCTCAATGCTTTACTCCCCTCTGAAAACTATCGACACTCCCCAATGGGATTTAAAAGAGGTGGAAGTGGAATGAGACCTAGCAACCTCTATTGATCTTGAGGAGTGGAGCAAAGCCTGGTCTTCCATAGTTAATTATTCTTTTAACACTGCTACCTTAGAGGTTCTCCTAATGCCGCATACACACAAGCGGACTTCTCGTCTGCCTGAACTCCAAAGGACTTTTCGACGGAGTTCCAACGAAACGGACTTGCCTACACACAATCACACCAAAGTCCGATTGTTTCAAACGTGATGACGTACGACCGGACTGGAATAAGGAAGTTCATAGCCAGTAGCCAATAGCTGCCCTTGCGCCTTTTTTTGTCCGTCGGACTAGCATACAGACGAATGGATTTTTCGATTGGAATCGAGTCCATCTGAAAGAATTGAAACGTTCTATTTCTAGGTCCATTGGAATTTGACAGAAAGGGTCCGATGAAGTCCACACACAATCGGAATGTCCAACTGAATCGTTTCGTCTGACCTTTTCTGCCAGACAGTCCGCTCGTGTGTACGCGGCATTAGATGGTATTGGGTCCCGGTCCAGTTAGCAGGTTCAAACACATTACACAGTGATAGGGGCTTTAGGGGCTGTGGCCAATGCAGAGATGTTATTCATATTTGGTGGTACTGGCAATGTTTAATGGGGTTCTGGTCCAGGGTTTTCAGGCACCTTTATACTTTATTTCATGTGGCAATCCCTAAGGATGCTAACCTGGCTTTTTACATTACCCAATCCAAGGCTTATTCTGCTATCAACAAAAGCTTACAACTTACCTGTTCATTGCTGCCAAACATGCCATAGCCAGGGGCTGGAAGAAACCTTGTTTTGTTTGTTGCGGTGAAGCACCACTCCGATGGTTAATGAAAAGATGACCAG